>NW_018108233.1:111948-176349 GCF_000183805.2 Loa loa | reverse complement strand
ATCATTTACTGATTGTAAGTACGAATAAATTGTCAAATAATCTTTGTTCTCGAAGGAGACTTCGTTAGTACCAATAAATATCATTGCAAAATATAGAAAAAAAACTTTTAAAAGCTTTCTTTTTAGCAAATCCAAAATTTCCGCATTTTTATATGAAATAGAGCAATTTTTCTATTTTATATTTTGTTAGACTTTGTCATATAAAACTGTTTGCCTTAAAAATCAATACGAAATGGATTGTTGATAAATAATGGCTAGGTAGAATTTGATATCATACAATTGTAGGAGGTTTCTGTCATTAAGAGACCCAACTTGTTTAAAGTTGAAAAAAACTTTTGGAAAATTTACGGAGAAATATGGGAACTAAGGCAAACTTTTGTCGGGGCCAAGGACGCTTGAAATTTATTTCTTCATTCTCATGGACATCGTCTTCTTAGAAGCAATTTTGATTGGATACTCAAAAATAGAGTTAAATTAAGCTCTATCACATTGAAAGTGTTCAAATATGATTTAATTGCTAGCATTTTGAAACGAATCGCATGCAATTAGTTATTAATTATACATGATTGAAAGCTAACTAACAATAACATGAAAAATTGGACTTTCAATGCAAATATAGCTGCGCAAGTGTTTAATTTTTAATAAGGGTTTATTTAATTTCTCACAAGTATTTATTTAATTCTTGATTCAAATATGAACCAAATTTAAAATTTCAAAAAGACTCGTCAGGTGTTATTAGGCAAACAATTCACAGTTGATCAAAAAAATAAATTCAGATTTCCCTCGGAACCGATATCTATCACAATGAATCCGGTTGGGTGAGTAACAGAATAAAACCAAAGAAACATTCAGAAATGAATGAATGAAAAAAAAAAAATGCAATACGCAACTGTATAAAATTAGAATATGCAATGGTATATCGAGATTTGTTTTATTTTACGTGCAGAAGAGAAATATTTTGCCTTTTCTGGCATCTAATCCACCTGGATCACTCCATTAATTTTCCCTTATAACAGCCTGAAATACAAATGAATACTTCCACTTTCACTTTTCCAATACGAGATGGATTTATTACTGGTACTAAGCCATCTGAAATAGTTAAAAGTTTAATTATCTTTTGTTTGCGTACAAAATGCTGAGAAATCTTTCTAACAAATATTATTCCTTTGCAGACTTTGGTCTAAGCGGATGAACAGAAAGCATTCGAAGTTTTAAACAGAAGTTTTCATATTGAATTTGAAGCAAATTAGAATCAGGAAGAAGAAAGACAGAGGTTCATTTTGAAATCATACAGTATTTCGAATGTTCCGAGTCGTGGTATTGCAAGGAAAGAAAATTACACCCATTATAATACCATCTTTTGTTTAGTGCAGAATTTTTTAGTGTTGAATCAAACTGTGAATTCTATTCGCATAGTAGATATCACATGTTAACCTTATTTTAAAATACTCCTGCATTACTACTTTACTTTTTGCTTGGCATTTTTAGCCAAGGTACTTGTTGATATCGTTGCTGATGTCATTTAGAATAAACCGGTACGAAGGGAAAAATAAGTTGTGGTTATCCGAAAAATCGGAAGAAAGTGCGGAAAAGTTCTCCAGAAAACGATTATAAATCTGTCCTTTGTCATGTACTCATCAGGCTCAGATCCATCTACTTCAGGATTTCAAAATTTCTTTTTGTTTTTGGTAAGGTGAAAGTTTTTGTGAGTGAATGAGTGAATCAATCGATCACTTTATGCTTGTTGGATATCATTCGATGCCTGTCGTGGCCTTTCTCCAATGTTCCGATCAATCAAGCAGTAAAGAACAGTTGTTGCTTGACGTTATATGTTTAAGATATTTTTGGAATATCTTAGTTTATGTGTATGAGAGGGAGAGAGGGAGAAGAGAGAGAGAGAGACGAAAGAGGAGTAGATGGAATGAATAGACAGGACACGATCGAATTCAACTTCCCTCTCTTCCAATCGTTGCTTTTCAATCACACCTTCCTTTTCATATCTCAAAAATTTTGAGCAAAATACCGCAAGAGTAATAAAAGCTAGCTACTACTACCCCACTATATAGTTGGCAGGAGGAAATTATTTTTGTTCTAAAAATTACAAGTTCTTGAAAAATTTGAAATTCCCTCAAATATTGTACTGGTTACAATTTTCTTACCAGTATGTTATCTATGATTACTTTATTGAACCTAATGAAAAAGCTGAAACAAGTGATTTTGCAGTAAATTGTGTTACAAATCATCTTTAGAAACAGAAATGTTGCAAACTGGTAGAACACTTAACTATATACGGTATTTCGATTTGAAAGAAGTGCAGATAGCTAATAAATTCTTCAAAATCTGCAATAAAAATAACAGGATTGATAAGAGAATAGAGTAAATTAAAAAGAAACAAATGTTTTATAAGTTTGATCATAGAGTAAAGCATTCAGGCACTTCTAATTCACTCTTTCCACCCTTCCAATTCTTTTCCCTCATCTTTTTATTGAAAATGAAAAACAAAATTGCAATGTCTTGTTTATTGAAAATGAACGCTTTGTGGAAGAATACAACCCTTTCTTACAACAGATTCTCTCAGCTCAGACCTTCCATCTCTTCAAGCATAAATCTATTTTGGCACATGCCATTCCATCCCTCCCTAATTATTCTCACAAATTTCACTACCACCCTATATTGCTCGGATCAATTTTCTTTTCAAGGTTTATTCTATTCTGCATTAGTGAAACAAAAAAAAAAATTTTTAGTGAATCAGTAGCAAATTTGATATTAGATGTTATTTGCAATATGGAATACGAGGATATTATCTTTTGGATGATCCCAAAGAACGGATGATCATAGAATTCAGATCACTTCAAATTGGGATATATACCGGTTTAGCTATCATTTGCTTTCGCATTAGATTGATTTCGAATTAACAGAACTGACAAAACTTTGTTATATATATAAGTCTCTTACTGGGGTGGAACGAGCTCCTGAATTCACTGAATTTTTGATTGATGATAGGATTAAATGATCAAAACAGCATGCATGCCAGAGCCGAACATATAGTTGAAAGGGAATAAATCGAAAAAATATTCCATTTTCCCCCATCCTTTTTTGATATATTTTTTTTCATCTCACAGCCACTCAATGCTAGACTAAACGAAAATGTAAGTGTCGGAGTAAAACGTAGGTCTCTTTGTCCGAATCTATCCTGATTTATCACTCCTAACGATTATCTTTCGAAATGCATCTTTAATTCTTTTGCAAGCATTCCCTTACCTATGACACAGAAAATTTGGCTCAAACACTTTTCGCGGGGCTATAAATTATTGACAGAACACTTTGCACGAGTTTGTTCGACCTATGGTTAGCATGGCCTAGGATGAGGGATAGAAGGTCAGAATGAGACTTCGCTTCATGAGGCTTTTCTTTCCTTTTTTTTTTTTTTGGAGAGGGTTAGAGTCTAATACTTTATTTTATTTTATACCATAATATATATTGAGCTTTTTCTGTAAGCGGTTGGCATCAATCAATTTCAATTAGATTGCTATTATCGTGTTTCTCTGTAAATAATACAGGGTATATATATTCCAGGGTAATATTAATTATTATATTACTTCCTTCCCGATCAAGGCTTATTTTCAGGAAATGTCTTATTTTCGGAAAAACACGGCAAGTTTGGAGGCTCGATGCGGCCAGCCGCTGCTCCCCACCGACGTGCTGAGCGGCGACGAGGCCGGAAAATGGCCAGCACAAAATGGGGTGGGCCTAAAGCCCCATCCAGAGTTCGCCGCGGCTGCAGAAAGCGCCGGCACTAGTGCTCCTTGTAGTTGCGGCAAGGCTGAACTAGGTCTTATTTCAGGGAAGGGCTTTTATTAAGCCTCTACTTATTAGACTGTTAGACTTCTCAACTTTAAATTTACTTTTTTGTAATTTTCAAATGATGTCAGTTCTGATTCAGTGCCGTGGGAGACTTTAACACTTATTGTTTGTTGCCAGAATGTGTCTTGAGAATAATCGGAACTATACCTAAAATCCTATGTCGTTATTTTAGCTCTCCATTTTTTGTAAATGAATTCACCCCAAGGAACTAGCAGATATGCAAACATTGCAAATCTGCTAATTTTATTTTATAATAACTAATATCACTCTAACCCAGTGATATTAGTTTATCAATAAAACAAAATTACATCCCTCCCCTTTTTGAACCTAGCAATTCCGCAATTCTTATGTCAAACTTCGCATAAAAGAAATTTGCAAGGTTCTTTTGTTAAACATTTCAGATACAATATTATATACCCGAGTGTTTACTATAAATCATCTCTAAAATTTAATAAGCATAGCGGATGATATCATGAAAAAACATGGAAATGTGTTCAGTTGATAGAGAGTATTCTTCTAAATGCGATTAATAGATATTGCTAATTTTCCAAAGTACAGAATTATTCTGAATCAAATAATTTAATAAAGACCCAAATTTATTTTTGAATTTCAGTCTAAGTTAGTAAACGAACATCAGATCATGATTAACTGCGCATAACTCAGATCATTGTGTTTCTCATTACTCTCTCTACATTCAGAAAAGAAAGGCGCACATTTGAAAGATGTGCTTGAACTTTAAATAAAGACAAATATCAAAAAAATCGATGACTATGATTTAGAATTAGCATTAAAATATGTTTAAATAAAGAATTTTTAGATGTTACACTCAGAATGCACATAGTAATAGGAGCTGATTTTACTTTCGTCAGAGTTGAAACTGCTTATTTGTTTTCTCGTACAATTATACTTTCAATTTCGTTCATTTGTTGTCAGGAGAAATTAACGAAACTTTTGGCTTTCTTATACAAATCGTTAATTGTGATGTAAACGTAGTAATACTACTATATTGATATTAGAGGATACTGCCGCAGAATACACCGAAGCATTAGTTATTTCTACTTTCCTTCATTAAACATTGTAACTTAAATTTTCAAAATCTATTCGTTTGAATTATTTCAGTGCCAAAATATAGTCAACTACAAATAGATTCACTGACTTTCACTTCACGTAATCGACTCTGGTACTATGTATTGATTCTGAGTGGGAAGTTCTCCAGTCTTTCCCCAGTTGATGCAAATAAGTGATTATCGACTACGATAAGCACTGCAGCGGGAATGGGAATATCGGTGGATGGAAAAATTGGCAACCAATCGATAATCAGTGGTTCTTCCCAAAATTATGCTTATTGTTCCGTTATTTTTTCGAAACAACTGAGGTTTAATTTAGTATCCTTGGACAATACACAAGATCCAACCGGTCTTTCACAATGCCATTTGTTACTTTACTTCCTTGTGCTCAAATTTTTTCTATATCTAAGTCTTGGGATCTCGAAGACTCCAATAATAAATTCATTTGACATTGAATTAGAGGCATTCTGGTGAAATGAATAGGCAAACAATGCAACAGTTTTGTTCACGGTCCACACTAAACTCTATATAAATTGTATGTTGTCTGATTACCATTTCATTCCTCATTTAACGATGAAAATATTTTTTTTCGCGCACACATCAAAATACGTTTCAATTTCTGTTGCAGTATTATGAAATTTCGGTAATAAGAATGCTGGAAGATACTTGTTACCACAGCAATACGGATCTATCAGTAAAGCTGTACAATCGAGTTCAGTTAAGAAGTATCAACATTTAGTATGCCGTTACGGTACGCCCAACTCTATTATGCAACCAAGCAGCTCATCAACTAATTTTCTTATCGCCCACTACATGCTATTTTTCATCACTCAACAAAGTTTGTCCCTTACATTATTTCTGGATATGGTCCTAGCAGGGAAAAAAGAAAATTTCAGGACAACAGAAAAAGGATTTCATGAATTTTGGAAGACGATTCATGTCATTCATCGCTGACAATAAATAATAATAACATATACTAGTCGCAATCATCCCTCATAGATTTTTGGTTTTCAAAAATCTACCTACATTTAAAATTCACATGTAACTTTTCTGTTTATCATAACGTTCAGAGTTTGAACATTTTAATTATATAATTAAATCTTACAAATTTCAAATGATTTTGGGAAGCTTCCAGATCTTTTGGTATTGATTTTTAATGAATCTCATTAATTTTGTTCATGAAAAATTTTACAGATGCACTGATAACATAATGAATAGCACATATAGATAATCTCACGCGCAAAAGGGATAGTTTCAATAATTCTGATGTTTGTTTCGAAGTGGTGCAATCCAGCCTACCGTTATAAAGAATAGTAGGCACTACTGAAATCAAACCAGGATTAGTCTTAAACAAGGCTAACCAAACTATTAGCAATCAAGTAGAATATTGAAGAAATTGAGTTCATATAAGTATTTTCGGATTAAGGCTGCTTACAGACTTTCTTAACTGCCTCATTCTTCAAGTTTTCTCGCTCTTCATATTCTTTGAACAGTGCACTTTTCCGGGCTATAGAAGTACATGTCTGATGGAACAAAAGACCTAAGTTCGTCAACGATGACTGAAATTCATGACTGAGTTCTCGATTAGCCAAACAAATTCCTGACCCCAGACCTAAATGACTATGCAGGTGATATATTCGACTAGAATGTCACCTATCGACAACCTCCGCTTTAGTAAACCAGCTTTACGCCTTCAGTTTAAATAAGACTTGCCAATGGCCTTCGTCAGATGATAATGACCGAAATTGTGCGTTTTGGTTGGGTAGCGATGAAAATTTTAATTCTGCAGGCTGTGTTCGTTGAAGAGGTTTCGTTATCTCATACTTTACTATCAAATTCATTGGTACCGAGTTTAACAACATCTCTATTAATGTTTCGAAATAAATGCAGTTGTCTAAAGAAATCATACTTTATGATGAAACAATTTAAAAACGAAGTATGCAAATTAAATCAAAACAGCAGTCTAATTGTCCAATTACTGATTTGAGGACTGATGGTGCAATGTTCGGATGAGGAAGAACGCTTGATGGTGGATGTGTTTCGAGGGTATAATTCTCTTATCCAACCAGTTCGTAATTTGAACGAAACTCCGATCATTGTCAAAATGGCTTTACAACTTGCCCTCCTCATCAATGTTGTTCGTTTCTCTAATGTCGAATTTTCTCAAGCGATGTTTCAATTTTCCTCCCAGTTTTTTTTTGTTTTAAAAGCAAAAATGGAACTATTTATAAACGGTATATTTGAAGGTTTCTCGTAAAAACCGGGACCACTTATTTTTTTGTCTGCTGTTGTACTATCAATTAAAGTCGATATTATATTCTATTGTTTTGCATTTTCAAATTCTATATCATCCCTTATTTAGGATGAAAAAGATCAGGTTATGCATACAAATGTGTGGCTCACTTTGGTTAGTTACTTATCTTCATAATGCATTATTTTCCATATTAGGTTGCTAACTGATCAGAATTTTTTATTTAAAATGGTAATAGTTTCCCCTAGTTTTCTAGAAGAAACTTATATTTGATTGGATAAGTAATTGTGCTAGAACCTAAAAACGATAAGTTCATATATCACTCAAATTCATACCATCACTCAATTCATAATATCACACATTTGCAAGGAAATGATTTTGTACATGTGAATAAAACTTCATCCGACCAGGAGTTTTAGAAATGGCACGATTTTCAAATGCGTTGGAACCCGGTAGATTATGGTGAAATTCAAAATATTCGAGTTGCACCGGACAAAGTTTGGATGCCAGATATCGTTTTATTCAATAAGTAAGCTGTTTGTGGTAATCATTTAATAAATCTCAAAATCTGTTTTCTGTGAGAAGTTTTAGATCCACAGAGATACTCTCAGAGCTAAAGTACTTCCTAAACTAAGTGGCCAAAGTGAAGTTGGCTAATTATCTCTTGCTTCAAATCTTTGTACGGAAACATACTGCCCTTATGGCTAGATGGATGAGTAAGATGTAAAAGCTAAACTTTAATCAGTAAGAGTTGAATCGCATATAATGCATTATTATTTTGAAACTTAATTAGTAGAATTAAGATATGAGATTAACATTGCAGTGCTGATGGAAACTATGAAGTATCATTTATGTGTAATGTTGTAATCAATTATAAAGGCGAAATGCTGTGGGTACCACCGGCGATCTACAAAAGTTCCTGCATCATTGATGTTGAATTCTTTCCTTTCGATGAACAAACATGTCATTTGATTTTTGGCTCGTGGACAGTAGGCTTTTATAGCATGCATCTTTAACCTTTGATTTTGATTTTTAACTTGATCGAAATTCAAATTTTGTTGAACTAAATTGTGCTGAAGCTTTAAGATTTTCTCTTAGATTGTTTTTAATCATTTCTTAAAAAATTTTTCAACTGGTGGATGAGAAACATTTGGTCTACGTAGCAGACTTATTTATAAGTTAAAAAAAAAATCAAACCAACTGCTTACCAACTGCTCTGGCTTCCCATTGCTTGCTGTAGGCCCAAAAAATGCTTATCTTTAAGCTGTGAAGCTTTTTATAGAATGACAATCAAAAAAAGTTAGTCAGAACACTTTAAAAAATTATTTGATAAAATGTTAGAACCGTCTAATTTTTCTGGCTGGAAACTTTCGATTTATATGTAAATAATCTGCATTTGCAGTACAATGAAAATGAGATAAAATTTGAATTCGAGCAGGCAGAATGGGTCGACTTGTCAGAGTATGCGCCGAGTTCAATTTGGGATGTTATGGATGCACCTGCCGCTTTAGTTAATAAGCGTTCACGCATCGAATTTCAAATTAGAATAAGGTAAAGTATAATCTAGAATTAAATATAATAAGGTAGACTAAATCATGGTGATTTAGCTTGCATTTCCTTTGTTTTGTTATTTATTATCTGTATTCTTCTTATTTATTTCACTATTCATTATTATTTTATCATTTATGATACACTTCTACTAGACTTAAAAAAAACTGTTTGACATAACTTAGTCGCAGCTGGTGAATACATTCATGTAATCAAATCCCCTATTATCGAAAAACACAAAAAATTTAACTGATATGAATTTGTTTTGTGTTATTTGATATTTCCAACAAAATAATGGAGCTATAGTTACTTATCAATTCTTTCTTAAATGTCCATTTTAATTCCAGATTTCTGGAAAGCGATCAAATCTTCACCTTATTTTACTTTATTTCAATATATTCTTGAAATTTTTGAAATTTGTTTGAAACCTAGTATTTGACTTGACCAGATTCGTTTGGAGAACACTTATATGGCTTTAGAGCTGATGGTCAAAAATATCTGACCATTTAATGTCCCATATTCACTCTTATTAAAACTGCTTCAATAATTTTGAGATTCGACAAGTGGTACAAATTTTGGCAGTTTTTCATAATATTAAAAATTCTTAGATTTTCGATAAGTTTTTTTTTCAGAAGGAAGACCCTATTTTATACTGTGGTGCTGATCATTCCAACTGTATTAATGGCATTTTTAAGTATGGCCGTATTTTTCCTACCCGCTGACTCAGGTTTTTCCATTTATCGATTCTAAATAAAAATACATGGGATAGAAATTTGTTTGATGCATATTTCTTCATAATGCTTATAGCTTATTGCATCAGTAAAATCAGCATAGAGAACAATTTCAGGTGAGAAAATGACACTCACTATATCAGTATTACTTTCAATAGTTGTTTTCCTATTGCTTGTTTCCAAAATTTTACCACCGACCTCCACAATTCCATTAATGGCCAAATATTTATTGCTCACCTTCGTGCTCAACGTTATAACTATACTCGTTACTGTTATTATAATTAACGTTTATTTTCGTGGTCCAACTACTCATCGGATGCCCAAATGGGTACGAACTGTTTTCTTGCAGGTGAACACTATATAGCATTGTTTGTCTTGATTGTTTTAATTTTTTGAATTGATTCCGACTTTTTATACTATTTGCATAGCTATTTCGATCTTTATTTTGCAGTTTATTGCTTATTGTATTTTTGCCGAAGGAAAGTACCCGAAATCCTTACTGGAAATATAGGAACTATTTTTTGGATTTCCGCCATTGTCTTTTTACTTTTTTGTTTTGAACTATAACTGTAGTGATTGGGGAACTGTTTTTGTTACTTTCTTTATTAGAACTAGGATTTGTTGGTGCATTAATTAAACTTTTAAATGGTCTGAATTGGACTAAATTAAGCACAGTGCTATAATTGCTGAGGGAAAATGGAATTGATTTGTTGGTATGGACACGAAGTTAGCTAATTAATGAATAACTGTAATTTATTGCTTGCTTTAGATAATGCCTAAATTATTGTGTATGCAAAGGCCAAAATCGTTATTGCGTAACTTTACCCAGAAAAATGGACATTCAGTTACTGCCACCTTCCCTAGTATCAATGAATTGAAACTCAATCCATCCGTACATCATCCATTATGCCCATCGGCTGATACTGATATTAGGTATCATTAATGACTTTTTGATATCAATAAGATGATTTCATGTCTAAAATTTAACCCTGAAATTCAACAGTTCGTTATTATTTTGTCCACCTCATTTTGACGTCTGGCAAACGTTTTGCGACTTAGAATGTTTTTTGTCTCATTCAGACAACCGCCAGCAATAGAACTAACTTATGTGGATAGTATGGAGCAATTGGAAAGGGATCCATCGACAAGTGTTTATTATCCACTCAGTCCAGATGCTTTACGTGCCATTGACGCTATCGAATATATAACTAATCATTTGAAGCAGGATGAGGAATATAAAATGGTCACATTTATTAATTTTTCATTGAAAGCTACATTCTAGTGAATGTTCATTTTACCATCGAAATTTCGTGTAATTAAGGAAAGAGTAGCGTAGCCATCCATCATGGGTGACCCGTCATAGTATTGTAAGATATGATATGCACTAAATGACCAAACATTTCTGTTGCTAAAGAAATCTTGTGCTGGCCAATAACATAGTCTTTTACAGCCATAAATGCTGTCTAGGAGGATGAAAGTTAGCGGAAAACATGTTCTGTTTTTCATTATTATGGTAAAATATGTTTATAGTATCGCGATGATTGGAAATATGTGGCAATGATCATCGACAGACTGCTGTTATACGTATTCTTCGGTATTACGGTTGGTGGTACCTGCGGCATATTGTTCTCCGCGCCTTACGTTTTTCAAGGCGTTGATCAACGAGCTGAATTACAACGTCTTATTCATTTGTACAAAAATGCTGGCGAAATTTGAAATGGTTTAGCTTAGTTATAAGGCCATGGTATTAATTGCTAAACTTGACAGAATGTTATTGCTGTAGAAAAAGACTTCCAGAAGTCGGTAGAAATAATTCGAAATCAGTACGTTCTCGGGCCATTAGTTTTTCATTCATGTATTTATTAATTATTCCAAATGTTTAGTATGAATTAAGAAATTTTCATCAAACAGTGCTGAAGTTGATTTTGGTACTTTTTCAGTATTGTTTTTTCCGTGAATTATACAATGGGGATTTCATTTTACACATTGATTGGATTCGAGTTTGGCTAATTCGCATGGCAATAACTTTTTCTCCTAAGAACAGTTTTAGTCTATAAGGATAGTTCTAAAGAAGTTCTGCAGCACAAAATACTCTGATTTCCTGGCTCTAAGTATTTTCTTACTTTTGCAGTAAGAAAAGTAGCAAAATATGAAAGCAAGAAAACGGAAAGATGGAATTTCGACTCGATTGTTATTTTGTCTATTTTATTAGGAATTTTAATGGTAGGGATATTTGTCATAAAAGCTATAAGTGGTTAATTGGTAGAGGAAGTTTGAAGACGTTGAAATTTAATTTTAGTAATTTGAACTGAACTACGAAGAAATAAATAATGAAAATTGCTGTAGAGATCGCTCTACCATTTCATATTTAGCTGTTGATTATTAATAATATATGTAATAAAAAAAACATCTTGTTGGAGTTAATCACTGAAGATTCATGTAGATTTTGAAATCCCTAAGTAAGACTGGTGTTCCATGACAATCAGGACTTTCTGGTTAAAACATTAGTGCCACTGTGACCAGTGAATGCCAAAGACTGTAGCTGAAATGTTGAAATCACATTGTATGACTCGTCTAAACTAATTTGCAGCTTAAAAAAAAGTTTTTTATCCGCAAAACAAATTTTAAGCTTAACCATCCAGAAATATGTTTGGAAACATGATTATATCAGTAGACAAAGGTCGTTAAGCATCTCCCTAATAGCAGAACGATGAATAAAAATACACAAAGATATGATCAGCTTCGATGTTGTAACAAACACAGCAATCTGTCCAGATTACATGACACTGATCACACAAAACGATTGTGCTCTTTCAAAATGAAATCTCTTTTACATAGTCATTTCCATCAGAATTCGGAAGATGTCAGTTTCTTAACTTGGAGAAGACTTATTAAATTACAGCAGCTTAGCCAAAATTTATTCTGATGATGGGGGCGGAAACATTTTAAAAAAAAGGAAATGAAAACTCGGGATAAAGTCCATAAATTGATAAGCTTATTTAAAAATACAATTCTACCGGGAATGATGACTTCATCGTCGGCGACTTCGTGAGGCAAATTTTTTTAAAAAAAAAGCCGTTCATCAAAAGTGGAGCACCTTGAAACCATGAAGATTCATTTGAACGTGTCATCAGCCTCAGCTGGATTTAGCTGATTTCGATGGAAGTTGTGATTCGAGCAAGTTCTTTTTCAGCATAATGCAGTTAATTTATTACACTCAGAATTAGCAGTAATAACTGGTAAATGACAAACAGTGCTCTCATTGCGAAAATCAAGATATCACTTTATCATTTCGATTCGTTTTTTTTTGAAAGGACTTCCTTTTATTTCCATTTCGACAGAGTACAAGGAAATCCATAACGGCTGGTCCGACTACTGCTGGATCCTTGCCACCAAAGCCATCCGTTGTTTTTTCCAACTTCATATGCAAATTTTCGAATAATTCAGTGCCTTCGCTGTCTTCAGTACACATGGTACTCATCACCGAAGTGCAGGAGTTTGAACCCACCAGCACCGCCTTTGACTTCTTTGTACGATATCCATTTGTATTCGAAACCAAGCTGTAATTGAGCAAGCTGCATATGTTCCAAGTAAGCATATTGCATATGTTCTCGCCCATGGATTGGCTTGCCAAATTTGTAATACAACATGCATATTCTGTTGACCCTTGATCCTAACAGGATCATCCGGAAACGGCGAACCAACTGTGTTATATGGCCAAGTATCTTCAAATTCCTGTCATCTCCAGTAGCAAAACGATCAAGCGCAGTTTAAACCGCAGTACAAATATTCTGATGCAAACAATGAATATCAATGCATCATAGTTGTTGCTTCTATAGATAAATGAACTTCTTTTTCTGCAACTAAGCATTTAGTTTCTTTTTTTTTCTTTTTTCTACGAATAGGAAATATTGTAGAGGGAAGGAGAGAGGGAAGAATCCACAACGAATGGAATGACAGGAACATGGTATATCGAGCATGGCGCATGGATTACGGTGTCATTGTTACAACATTAAAAGTGTTGCAGAGATACCGCATGATACTCAGAAACCAGCACATGTAAGTAGCGCCATCCTACGAGATGTATCTTTTGCCAAGTGACTTTGTTTTAATCTCTCTGCTCATGGAAGCCTCAATGTAGCTGTGACTCATGAGTTGTAATACTTGAATCTTCCCTCCCCATTCATTCATATCAGCTATATACGGCAGCAGACAAAGACGCCATTGTGACAGTGTAGAGCTTTGTCTATTAATGTGCCGTCTGACCTAAATACCCTTTGTTGATATTATATGTATGTATGTATCCCTCATAGACATTGTAAACCTCATTCACTTGTCTGGTGTATATGGAAAGGACTCGTATCTCATTCCAAGATTATCTTTTCTTTCAACTCATCATTTCGGTAATTGCAGCATATTAGTTTACCTTCGCCAATTCATTTCACATTGGTTATCGTTCGAACTATTTCGTTGGCTAATAAACCGTTCTATACTGTACTGAATTCGCTTCCCGTTGTTGCAACTCAGAACTTTACAGCAGTACTTTTTCAACAGAAGCAAGTCCTTCGTGTTCCAGTATTATTTTTAATTCAATTTCCATTTATGACACTTCACGACAAAACTTTCGCGACATTTGGGATGAATAAGAATGACATGAGTAGGGCTTTATAGCTTGGAAAAGAAAGAAAAAAAGGAGAGGGAAAGGAAGAAAGAAAAGTAGAGGAAGCCGAATGGGAAGGAAAAATTCGGACTTGCGGTTGTTGCGGTCGCAGTAACATCGTGCAGACTTCACCCGTCTCTGGCATAGGCTGATGGGGAAAATTGGGAAGTGGCGGGGAAGAGAGGGGGAAGTTTAAGATTTGGTTT
Organism: Loa loa; assembly: GCF_000183805.2. Lineage (NCBI taxonomy): Eukaryota > Metazoa > Nematoda > Chromadorea > Rhabditida > Onchocercidae > Loa > Loa loa. The sequence continues at coordinate 162,022 of NW_018108233.1, read as the reverse complement.
TGAGCATTATACTGATTGGGAAGAGTACGATCGATAGACTAAGACAAATATTAGAAAAGGTGTTAGGGCGGTCGTCGGTATCCTCTTCCAGTATCCTCGGAAGAAAATCGAACTCTTTCAACAACTACTTGTAGTTTAAGTTTAACACTGTTCTCTTTTATTGTTCTTTGGTTTTTTTGAAAGGAAACACTGCTATGAAAGGAAGAGGAAGGGGAAGAGGAAAGGAAAGCTCACTTGAAAGCGAAACCGCCACTAACCCTACAGGTTTGCTTTTATTTCATATCCGTTTTAAGATTAAAATTTTACCTAGTCCAATGGTAAATACCGGGTGATGTATGCACATTTTGAGATCTATCCGTTCTTTAATTAGTATTAATTTCTAGCAGGCAGCATCCTGAATATCCACCATAAAAATAAGCGCTTTTGGATAACTCCACTACACTTCGATATCTTAGTGTTGTAAAAAATCTTTACATATTCTGGAACATCCACGTTATATGTTTACCGTCACTTAGTTATTTGTGTCAGTCAGTACATTTGCAATATTTGCTGGTAGATTGAACGGTCTGTTTTCCAGTGGGAAGAGGACATGGACGCGGTAAACAACCGAAGTTAGAGATTTCTAGTGCTGAATTTGCTAGGGTTGGACAGAAACATGGTGAAAAGGTATTTCCTAATTTTGTTTTGCAATGAAATTTAAGGGAATATGAAATCGAAGTCTTTTCGATTTTAAAGATAGATGAAGAAAAGGGAGGAGTGGACGCTGATCTGGAATCTTGTTTTCGTTTTAATTTATTTCGATGTAATGATCTAAAGATGGTGAAATTTTAGTACGAAAAAATCAGTGAGTTGATATGTAGACCAAATCATGGAGAAATGGGTGAGCATATTGAGTTAATGGCCAATTTCAAGTTGTTGGAAGTACCTCCTTCTCTACAAATTTATTGCTACCATGTGGATGTTGTGAAAATAACTAGGAACGGTAAACTTGTGGTGGAAAACAGGTATTTAAGTTAATTTCGTTTTAAAACTTGATTTTTGCTTGTTGAAATTGTTTGTAATATTTTCTTTTTTGACTTACATTGAATATTATACTCCATCGAGAGGTCTGCTTTAGCAATGCTTCGCATTCGCCTTTGGTATAACGCATCAACCAAATTTGCTTTGTTCAAAGTTTAAAGACTATTACTGTGAAAAGGGTTCTAATATTTCTTTGCTGTCTTCACTGGATTAGCTTTTGTAAATTGTTTGAAAATGACGCATAGGTAGAGCATAGTGTTGTAACTTGAGTCATTGCTGAAAAATGTCTTTTTCACATCCCATGTTTTCTTACAAAATAGAAAACTTGGGATTTTACAAAATACGAAGCTTTTTTTTAGGGATATCTGTCGCGAAATATTTTGGGAAGTAATTTCGAATAACGAAGCAATATTTGGCACAGGATACTCTTTGATATATGATGATTGCCACACACTGTACTCTCTAAACAAGCTGAAGACTGAGAAACCAACGTTGGAACTACAGTTATTCGTAGAACCAAAACCTGGTTTGAAAGTGTGCACTTCATATTTGTTGATTTTGGAAGTCTGAAAACTGCTGAATTTTTGTAATCTCAAACTGTGAACATATAAATATTAGACCGTGACCTTGGTATTCTGTTTTCATGTCTTTCTTGCAATGCTTGCTATAATTGTAAGCAGTTTTTATGGTAATCTTTGTAAGTACTATAATGTCTATTTTTTCGTTTTGTGATCAGCTGGTTTAAAAACTCATTGCTTTTCAGCCGCTCCATGTATCTTTCTTGGTTCTTATATCAGTCACTAATTATTTTACTGTCACTGTCAGTGAACAATTACCGAATTTCCAGCCAAGTATGCGATTTTTAGATTGTTTGGTCAGTCAGCGAGTGCGCTGTCCTTTCATGTAAGTTCAGTTGTATTTATTATATTTAGTTAAACATAAGGGGTAAATTTTCTGAAGTATGACACTTTCAAAACTTTGATTATTAAATTTTTTCTTCAGGTGATGCATTTTTATACCCGACTTATTTTGCAATTTTTTTTTTACAATAGTAAATTCTTTCATTGCTTATGATTTGTTTCATGCGAATTTAGGAGTATGGCTGCGAGTTTTTATCCGTTTGAACAGTGCGTGTATATGAAGCCATGTAAAAGCATTCCGTATAAAGTTCTAAATATGGGTCCCGGGATGGAGGCATGGACTGGATTATATAGTGCAGTAAAACGCTGCGAAAAAGGACTCATGCTAAATGCAGATGGTCAGTAAGTTATCTGCTGTGTTTTAGGCAAATCCGTGAGTACTAGCACTGTATTGAATAGTTGAGCTACTTATAGGATATGTTTTAGTTGAATTTGTTTCGGGATCGTTTCTACACCATTTCTAGTAAATTCACAATTAGACATTATTATGTACCGGTCATTTCAGTATCCACAAAGGTATTTTATAAATTGGACATTGGGTTAATTGATTTCTATTTGGATGTCTTAAATGAATTTGTGGGCCGAAGAAGACCATACGATATCGATATAGTAGTAAGTGAAACGTTTGCATTATCTGTGAATCAAAGACAACAGTTGAAGGATGCAATGAAAGGTGAATTTTAACTTTATTTGAATATGTTTACTCTGTAAATAATTTTCTTAAAGAAAATTCAGCAAGAATCATGTGTGTCAATATGTTTGTACTTGTCTACAGAGGACCTATATTTGCAATCATTGCTACAAAGCTTTGTCAGTTGCGGTCAGCGGAATGCTCAAAATCACCATCACCAATCAAATTGTGGCTCATTTTTATCTGTAACACTTGTAGAAATTTTTTTTTTTTTTTTTGAAATTAACTGAGGAGTTATCTTGGTGCTGCGATTAGGTTCATGAAGGGTGGATGTCAGGATTACGCCATTTCAATTTCCGTTAAACATTTTGATTTCCAACTGTTTCGTTTAAACTGTGATGACATTAGAAATTGCCAGAGCAAAAAGTTTCCAGGCTTAACGCTGAAGGTGACGTATGATAACAGACATGTCAAGTTTATTGATGTTGGATTACCTTCACGAATACAAAGGTTGATTCATCTTAATTTGGTTATGCGGCCTGTCATATTTCCGTAGTTTTTTATTTTTTTCTACTGTTAGATTGAGTTTTAGATTTCAAATGAGGCGAAGCGACGATTCTATGGAGGAATTGACTGTCGAAGAATATTTTAATCGTTATAAAAGTAATTTGCTATTCTTTAAAACTTTGTATCTGGGCAGGATAAGTTTTGACCTGTGTTTTTGAATTATTGTGCATTTACGTAATTGAGCACATTTCCCGTCTTACCAATTGTTTTTCTCTTTATTCACTTTTTATCAATTGTCTCAAATTCCGTTTAGATATACGCTTGAAATTTCCGAATCTTCCGGTATTACACTGTGGCACACTAACAAGGCAGGATTACTTTCCGATGGAGCTTTTGCGGTTATCTGACAAAGTGCAGCGTGTGAAAAAACGTCTCACACCGTTTCAGATCGCAAAACTGATCAGAGTAAGTGTACGAAAATGAGCTGCATGACCATGGATGTCTTTTTTTCTCAAGCATGATCCATCGAATCAAGTGTTAGAAACATTTGATGTTTGAAAGGAATGAATTAGTTTGGGAAGTATAATTAGGTCTCTTGATACGTAATCTGACTAAAGTACTGGGGATACTGGCTTAATTTAGCAATTAATAATAACAGAATCGCATCAAGAGATAATTAACAAGTAATACTTTTATTGGAGTAGAGGAAGTGAATATGTTGTGACGGAGATAGATTTTTCAATCTAACACATATTTCTTCACTGTAAGAGGAAGTCTTTTCTTTATCGTAATAGGATTACAGCATCGTAAAAAGTCAACTCAGGAGATTTTATAGCTGCCGTATCTATTTAGCAATTTTTCGTGGATAAAATTCCCTGTGCAGTTCATTAGAAATAATAATTGTACATTGTATATTCCTATATTCATTCTTTGTTTGAGGGTACGGCATTAAGTCCTTTGGAGAGATTCAAAAAAATTGATTGGTTTCTAAAAGGAATGAGGATATCCACCGATGATGAGTTCATTCAGCAGTTTGGAATCATTTTCCCATCAGTCCGTGGTGGAGTTCCGGAATCAGTGCGAATCCTTGGTCGCATTTTGCCGTCACCCGCAATCAAATTTAAGGTGTATTGAGTTGAGCTTATGTTTTATCCTTAGTTATTCTTGATGATGGAGATACTTATAGTTGTTTACGGTCCTTTTATTGCTTCTTTTTTTATGGATAATCGCTTGCGAGAGGACTCTTTCTCTTTTCGAATGATCTAAATTTGAATGGGCTGAAGAGGCCATTAGAAAATTGAATGGAATATTTTCGCAAAAGAAATTTTATATCAAGATTAATCAGAGTAAAGTGATCGTTCACTTGTAAAAAGCTTCTTTATTCCTAAAAGATATCTAACAGGAAATTGCAGACAATTGAATTACCAACGACGAATGGTTCTTGGCGTTTAAAAGATGGTTTCTTTCAAACCGCCAATGTTGTTCACTTTGCTGTTGTAATCGTTGATAAAGCAATTAATACGCAAAATTTTCGGTATTTATTTCATTTTCGATCAGAACTGGATCATATTCAATAAATAAATAGTTGTGGCAAGTGATACTCATGACTATATAAAATTACAGGGAACCATTCAACACTTTAATTGGTGCTTGCAAACTCTTCGGTATGAAGTTTGTGGGCGAAAACTTTGGTGCAGATACTGTTGAGATATATAGGTGGGATACGCGTAGAGAAGAAGCTGACATTTACGTACGCAGTTTCAAAAAAATGTGTAGTGAAATAAAAAAAGAAGCGCTGAAGCCGTTGATGATCTTTATCACTCCGGAAAAGAATGATGACACATATGGTATGTTGGAAACTTTGTTAAAATTGCATGGCATTAGCGAATGCTGATGTTAGCGCAACAATTAGGTTCTTTGCAGGACGAATAAAAGTGACATGTGATAAGGAGGAGGGTGTAGCTTGCCAAGTGATTCTTGCCGAGACATTTCTCAAAATGCGCGGAAATCCTGAGCATAATGCTGTGTCTCACAATATTTGTTTGAAAATAAACGTGAAATTGGATGGCGTTAACAACGAAGTGGCGAGAAATCAAGACTAGTAATTAATTACGAATTCTCTACTTTCTATATTTATCTGTGAAGGTTTAAATATAAGGAGTGCACGCTGCTCCATCTCAACCCAACTGCTGGTGCAGTTTGTAAGAATGTTAAAAAAATTTGATGGCAACTCAAAGAAATTGTATTAACTCGATAGTATGATAGATGGAGAAATGTAGTTCATGTCATTTCATTTTTCATATATAAGTATTTCCAAGAATCATTCAAGGTTTTTTCAGCTGGAAAAAATTTACTGATAAAGAAGCTCCAACGCTCTTCATAGGTGTTGACGTCACGCATCCACCTCTAGGTGATTCGTCGACCTCGTCAATTGCTGCCATTGTTGGGTCACTAAATATTAGTGCAACGAGGTTTGGTGTTTATTCAAGTAAATCATGGCTAGGTCATTTTAATGCTTCCAGAAGATTAAAGAAGTTCCGTGTGACAGTTCGTTTATTAACGGATTGTTAAGTAAATATAAAAAAATACTTTGGCTTTTGTAGTTGTTTTGTTTTACTTTTTCTTCAGAATTATTTTTTAGGTATGCAGCTTCTTTAAAAATTCAACAACCAGGAATGGAAGTAGTAACATATACCGTGGATGTATTCCGGACACGTATTATGGAGTTTGGCGCACAAGCAGGTTGTAAACCGCAGCATATAGTGCTATTTCGGTAAGTTGTTCGATTATTTTTAGTTCATTTTAGCGTAAAGCTTCAGAATAGAAAGGCTTAATTACGCGATACTTTCATAGTTAAACACTATTTCTGGTATATATTTTTTCCTTTTAACGTTTAATTCATGACTTACGTATTCATACATGAAGAATTATATACTACCATCCTTTTTTTTGCATCGCTTAGAAATATCCATACTCATATTTACGTTAACATCAATTTCTTCGTACTTTAGTGATGGTGTTTCGGACTCTCAGTTCTTAGATGTCATGAATGATGAGTTATTATGCTTGAAAACAGCTATACATCAACTAGATCGACTCTACAATCCAACAGTTTCCTATGTTGTGGTACAAAAAAGACATCATACTCGTTTCATTGAACAAGATATGGAAAGGTGGGAAGTATTTTCTGATTTAGTGAAGAGTGCAGAAAGAATTTGTGATGAATAATCCCAAGGTAAATCTAGATTCTAAACTCTACTTGTAGGGATTGACAGTATGGGATTTGAATCAATCATGATTGTTTTATTTGCTCACAGTTTTTGCTTAAAGCTAAAAGATCACTGTTTTCCTTTTCGCAAAAGTAATGGTTCCCATTACGAATGTTTCCTATTGCTGTGGGAAACATTCTTTTTCCTCTACTTTTTGTAAACAAACATAAACTTGGTGTTTTTCGAATCTAGCAATTTTCGCAGGAAGTGGTTTGCTTATCGAATTCTACACATTGCTTTCTTTTCACCTTTCAGAGTCAAAGGTAATGTACCACCAGGGACAGTCGTTGATAGCACGATAACGAATCCATTGCGATTTGACTTCTATCTCTGCTCACATCATGGTGCTATTGTATGTTTCCGACCTCTTCATTTATTATTTACATTTCTTCATAGTGTAGTTAACGTATCAAAAGGTTCAAGGTGCTATTCGAGTGACTCGACTGTGAAATTTACTTAATATTTTAATGAAGATAATACCCAGACTTTCCGTTTTCTAGAATTTATTGTTGGCAGTTGCTCAATTGAGCACCATTACTTCTGGTAATGTATGTAAGTCCAATAGTTTGTTGTCCCACACTATTTACTTATTAACTTGTATAGCATAAAAAATGATACCGATGAATAGGCTGTGAGAATCTTATTGAAATTCAAGAATGAACTAATCATAGGGCATTCCAGGGAACGTCTAGGCCATCTCATTACACTGTTCTCTATGATTCATGGCATTTATCTGCAGATGAGTGGCAAGTTAGTTCTTAATACCTTGCTGATTACATTTGGATGCTAACTGCATTTTTATTACTTGCATATTTCATCTCCACAAAAAAAGAAAAAAAAAAAAATTTAGCTGCAATACCAGCATCTTTTTCTTGTGCTCAGAAAAAAAAGAGTTCCATGATGATTCATACTCATGTGTTAATGTGATCGGAATGTTTTTTTCTGCACTCTTCAGCAAATGATTTATGCTTTGTGCCACGTGTACGCCCGATGCAATAAGTCGGTTTCAATACCAGCACCTGTTTATTATGCCCATTTAGCTTGCGATCGAGCAAGACGTCTTTTGAAATATGCGTAAGTTTCCCCATTCAGAAAAAATTGGTTTTTTAAATTACTTAATAAAGAAAAATGAAAATTCGGTAAGACTACTGTCTTTTTTATGTGTTGCCTTTTTACAAGGACAAAAGATAGGCAAAAAGAGCAGATTCAAATGTTGAATATTGCGGCGTGCAAATCAAAGTGAAAAAATATAACGTTAGTTTTATAACACGTTATATTTTTTGACTTTTTTTTTCTTTTTTCCTAACGTTGCTGTCTTACAGTGTTAACTGATAAGATTCCATATAGGTGTGCAGTAATCAAATGCTGCAATTCAAGAAATTTGACGTCCCAAATCAAAAGTTTTTGCATTTGGGATGTATTGACGTCGGTAGCAGCTTTTTATATCGGTTTATAATAAAAGTCTCTGCATCCTCCACATCTGTTAATCTATTAGATTTACTGTGAGTTGAAAATACTACAATTTTAATCAGTGCGACATTTCAGACGAATGGGTGAAGCATTAAGAAATGAGACCAATGCCCGTACGCTTGAACAAAGTTTTACGCTTAATCCAGATACTCCGAATATGTATTTCATATAACATTGTATTCATCTAGTCTGTATTATGTGATCAGCAACAAGAATTGAAGTGATGAGCAGTTATTTCTCGATATGTTGTTCCAAGGACCGGAAAAGCTTTATTTTGGATCCAGTATGACGTATAGTATAAGTAAGGGTTCAAAAAATTATCCTGTTGTGGGAAGTTAACTGCTAACATATGAAGATGTAGAGCCCTTGCAGATTATCTATAAAAATATCTTTTGACGAATAATTTCATTAGCAATAGTTTGTTATAGATTGGAATAAGATATGTGATAAAAAGATTAGACAAAATGAGATGTGTTTCGACTCTCTTGTAAATTCCTGAAGTTAAAAAAACAACGGTCATTTCTGCTTCCACTTCTTTGCTGGTCAGGTAAGTATGATGTCATTTTGTATTTATTTTATTATCAGGTATATGGCAGTGTATCCTAAATTCGAAAGAAAGACGGGTACCGAAGTACCGATGTAAGTTCAATAGATTGCACATTCAAATTATTCAAATTATATGTATACAGATTTTATATATATGTACATTCAAATTATATATGTATATCATTGTATTTGTAAATGTGGACTTTGTCAAGTTCAGAATCTGAGATTGTTGTACGTGAAAGTTGTTTTATCACTTCCTGTATTGTTTATGTAGTAAGACCTCTGGTCTCATCATGGATATGGGACTTGAACTGTAAGATTTAAAGTAAATTTTCATAGAGATTTGGTTCTTGTCATTTAAATAATATTGGGGGGGCTTTGCTATTTGCGGACAGTCATTGATCACGGGCATCTCGATGGATTTATTAAATGAGCTGATAGGAAGTTGATTTTGATTCGTGAGCACTTGGTGAGTAGTTCCACTTATCGTTCGTTTCCCGTTATGCTCAATGTTTGCATCATGTGGGACTTGGAAATATTACTGTTTAGATAAATGAAATATTTTTATCGTACTGATCGTTTTTTGCATTGATAGAAACGCTTAGAAAAGAAGAGATGTCTTGTTTCTTTCCGTTGCAGCTTACATATTCTTTAAAGTGTAACATCTTCACTAACGCCTGTAAAAAATGTGAAATTCCCATTCCTTACTGGAAGTGTCAAGTTCTTTAGATTTCTTCTATTCAGTGCCATGTCAGCGTCTTTATTCCGGATGAATTTCCAATCTACCTTATTTGTGCATTGTAGCTGGTGCAGACAGTGAAGTGGTCAGTGAAGTACCTACCCCTTCCGAGCAACTCTCTAGTGAGCATTTATTGGGAAATCTTGAAATTCATGCTACGTGTGATCTTTGCTTTTAGAAGCTTAGAAGATATTCTGTCGGCAAAAAAATGACTTCATTTGACCTGTTGTCAAGCTTCCTTTCCTTATGGAGAATACCTTTTGAAAAAGTATCGTAAATTACATGTGATTGTTTTTGTTTGTAACAGAGTAACAAGGGTCGCAAGTTTGCAGGTCGTCCAAAGTTTGAATGTAAATTCGGTGATTCAGCTGCATGCCCAATGATGATGAGCATAGTCGGTAACTAGAAGTCAGGAATTTCGTTTTAGTAAGGACCAATGTCTAATAATAAACTGCTATAGGAAATAGAGAAGTGATTTTTGAAACCCAAAACTTTTTATACCTTCTATTCCTAGTCCATTATCAGTAGGTAGAAAGTTTTGTTTGAAAAAGCGTAATTCAGCACTTTGATGTTTTACTGTTTCCTGCGCAAAACTTTATTTTTGATATTGCCTCTCAACGATCTCAGTAAGTAACGACAACGTGTCCATCGTTATATGTTAAAATATAAAACCAGTCACCTTGATCAGTTTGCGTCTTTTTTTGCAAGTTTCTATATAATCCGTTGGAAGCGAGAAGACATTGTTCCTTACAGGTTTTGCAAGAAGCATTTTTATTTGATAGACATAGGGGATATGATGAGGACGTAATGGTCAGTGTTGGAGCTATTCATTTTGGATGTTAAAAGAAAAGAGTGGAAGATAAAATAGAAGTTTTTTCTCATTAAAAGATCATACTTCTTTTTGTCATACTTCCGGGATATTGTTCAACTCTGCTTCGCTGCTCCAGTGATATTCCGGTGGCCCAGGTGAGTAGCATGTGTTGTCCCTGAAAAAGAGTCTTTCAAACTATGGGATCCTTCCTATTTTCAATGGCCATCTCAAGGTGAAGCGACACATTGGATCGGAAATAAGACGTGCGGTCATCATCTGAAGCTCTCCTTATCGAACTTGCGCCATATATGTTTATCCAATAAAATGATCTATTTACGCTCTCCGACAAAGCATTTTACTGTTATGCTTCATAGGTAACTTAGCACAAAGATCTTTCGTTTCCTGAATGAGTCCTTAATGGATCTATATCTCTTCCTGTATAATCTACGAATACTGGTAGTGCCACTGTCAGGGTAAATCTTGAACTATGAATAATTGGTTTGCAATGCAACAAAAATGATAATTGCAAATGGAAATATGAAATCGGGAAAGCTTTTTGCCTGAGAATATGATCTCCCAGAACCCAATACATGAGATAATAATTGCACATTTCATCATCACTTGTATTTCCCATTATGAATTCCTTATCTTCCTTGTTGTTCAGTACGCAACGAGCTGCCACCTGGAAAAAATCCGGTCACTCATATAATGAACTACAACTTAGTCAAATTAATCACAAGAGATTTTAATCCGGTTGAACTCTGAACCTTATGCTATAATTTTATGTCCTTCCCCAAATTACTGCTATTAAATGAGAAAGTCTTGTCCTATCCTTTCTACTCGCAGCCTTTTCCCCTACCTCTCCTTCCTTTTCATTAGAATTCCCAGTTTATTCACCCACCAAAATCGAAATTGGGGAATTTACTTCAGAAATTAAGAGTGGAGCTATTCAAAAAATCCCAAGAAACGAACTACGTCGCCTTGCCGAATTGTAATGTTCTTGTTAACTGGCTGAAACATTTGTGGAAGTAGCGGATTTCGTTCGCCAATTAACTCCCACGTATCCTGACCATAATCGTTTTCGCGTACTACCCATCCACTTACCTGTGGCAATACTTATTTAGTCTTCCATTTCTAATTATTGAAAGAAAAAGTCAAATGCATTGATGGATAAGTTCTATTTATGGAATATTCCGAATTCAAAAATTGAGGAAATCTAATTAAAAAAAAAAAGAAACGAAAACGTAAAAACGCAAAAGCTTTCATCATTGGTGTCATTCATTATACGATTATTACTGAAAAAAGACAGCATTATGCAAATCATACAAAACCAATTAATAAATTAACCATTTCACCATGGCGATGGGTATGTGCGCGGAATGCGAATGGATGTATTTCAATATCCTCATCAACAATACATGCTGTTTCAAATGTTTCTAAATTTGCATGGGCTCATAAATAGGCAAACGATATGAAATGTTCAAAGACTAGATTAAAATCTAAAGTTATGGGAAATATTTCCAGAATTTGACATATCCGAAAGGGGAAAGATAGTGAAATACAAAATTTTAAGACTTATCAATAATTGTACCTCTGTTGTTTGGAGGTAACTTCCCACCGGTAATCATCAGCAGGGTAGACGCCCGTTTGGTTAGTGGTCCAACTGTCGATTCGATACTCACACCAGAATAATCACGTCCGAGTTTCCCCTTATAATGTACTTGTAGTACGAGATACTGAATACCTGTGTTTCCACCAACCTTGAACCCGACACCTGCAAATTATGCATTTTCTGCTTCACTTTAATCATGTAATGTTGGTATTTAAAAAGACCTTACAACAAACGATCGTCACACTAGCTTTTCTCATCGTATTCTACTTGGATGCGCATTAAAAATTTTTCTGATTTTCGGGGAAAAAATTTTTCTGACCTTCCATAAATTCCACAAGGAAATGAGAGCCGATTAAAATTCGGAGTCGTTTTGGCCACCTTCTAAATCCCTCATATCTTATGTATGTATCGGGAAACCCGAGTTAAAACAATCAAAGTGTATACGTACTACAAATTTGCATCATAAATATTGTCTTATAGATCATTTTTCCGATAAGTGACTCATTATACAAAAATCGAAATTATTTTTTCAACTTCTTAAGTGATGAATCATTTATCCAATCCCCGTAACTGTGATAAAGGATTGTTGCTTTGATCACCAAGCTATTTGTAATCTTTGGTCGTTAGTGATCAGCTGGTCTGACAACCCAGCTTACACACATTGATGGGTATATTGTAAAAGTCTCCAATCTGATATTCAGTGATTAACATATCTAAACTTCTTCCAAACTAATCACATTCTTTTATCTGATAATTAATCTTTTATATATTGGTTTTGTAGGCGCACACGCACTATATAAGGAGTTTTCAGATTTTTTTTTTTCTTTGTACAAGACGATTGACGGTCTCCTCATTTCCAGTTCCTCAATTATCACTAATTCAGCATACAAATTCCTCTCTCTTCCCCCTCCCCTACCTCTCCTCCTCTTCCCACCAATATGGTACTAATAAACTGTTACCATCATCAATAAACTTTTATCAAATCTCTTGCTTCCATGTCAGATAACACAAACTTCAACGTCAGTCTCTCCCAAATCAGGTAATATTTTTTCACGACAATATGTCCGAAAAGCGACCAATTTTTAGCCGGATTGTGTAAACCTGTAGCTTCTCACCAGAAAATCATTATTGTACTTTCTATTTCAGAAGTTATCTTGCATTTGCATGCATTCTATCCATACAGATATCTTCTCAGTTCTGTTACATGACATTTTCAATTTTTCATCAACCCTTCGTGGGATCAATTGTAGTTCGTTTATTATTATCGATTACAACGTATTAATCACGTTCTTCGCATCAGACTTTTGTCCGTCATCTAACTCCTTGTCCTTCCTATGATTAGGGAACAGTAGCATATACCCCCATGTTGATGTACAATCAAACCGATCCAGCAGCAGAACGTAACTCAATTTTTTTGTATAAGCAAATAGATGAGTTTAAGTTATGAGTCATGCCTTCCGGAAGATGTAATTCAGATGCGTTTCTACCCCACGCGTATAATATATTCGGTTGATCTTTGCATATTGGTGCTCGTTGAAAATCTGGTCCAGCTGTTGTCATGTCTCCACAATCCCTGAAATATTGTCATATTTCATTATGAACCCAAATCGATTATACCGAGAGGGTAAGATTATGTTGTAACAGCGTAATGTCCTTCAAGGATGTGGACCGCGGTGAATAATTATCAAAAACTATCAAAAAACTTACCAAATGACTTCATCAGTGCCTGGCTGACCGCAACCAAACAGCAACATATGATGAGCTTTTTGCATCGTTGCAAAAGGCTTATATCCAACTGAAAATAATACATACAAAAATTAACTTTACGTGTGGCTGTCTGATGGATTGGATTAATTTCGTCTATCTTTAAAAGGCTATTTAGATGAAAGCGTGTCAAACTGTCTCTTTTTATTAACTCAACTTCTGCTAAGGATTGAAATTCCATTAATTTATATATAAAAAGTGTAGCTGACCGATGTAATGTTCCGTAGTGTAATCGAGTGGAATGGCTGTACACAAGTAAGAGTCATTCTAAAAGCAAATTATTAAGTTGAATGGTTGATAGAATTAAAAGATTCGCAAATCCTTTGCTGATAGATATTTCAATCTTTAGTCTGTTGATTCATTTAGGACTCTTTCCATTACGGTAAAGCCAGAATCTTCCAGAAAAACCTTTGTTTGATTTCCGATCAGAGTATTTGTCAAGCTTTATCTCTACATTTGTTTTTTTTTTTAAATCTGTTTTTTTTTTTAATCTTTCTGAAAACACGATTTCTCTATTCAGTGCTTGTTCGAGGCCTTTTCATTGCGAAGTCTTTCTTTTTTTCACTAGCGATAAAATAACATTGAAAAAGAATTTGAATTTAAACCAAGGGGTTTTTTCAACAAGTTTTCAAACATTCCGTAAGCAAGTAATACTCATAAAGTATATAAACAAACTGAATTGTCAACAAGACTTGATCGAGTAACAAACAAAAAGTTGCGGAAATAGAAGAAAAAATAAAGGAAAAAATTAGAAGTGCTGGATTGAAACATCTCTCAAATCATCTCGCTATGGAATTCGCCTTCAAATCAAGTGATATCTTGGTAAATGAAATGGATAAAAAGATTGAAAAGTAGTTTTAAAAATCTTCCCTCTGATTTTTTTAAAATCAATTTGCGGAATAGGAGTAGGAATAAACTTTGAAGAATCCTAACAGTTGAAGAAGGATCGAAACAAAAGAACCAAGATTAAGCTAAGTCAAAAATACCATTACATTTGTCGGTTACTGTACAAAACGAGTTCACTTACCATAACTGGTTCAGCTCCAGGCATTCGTAACTCGGTGATTTCATTGGCTATCATTATTTGGCAAACATCTAATGTTAATAATGACAGAAGCAAAAGTGAGAACTTCTTGTAGCCTAAGGCAAACATTTTATTTACGACTGAATCCCTGACGATCAATATTGTGGTAGACCAAGGAGGCGTATTCTTGGCAACTTCAATGGCTACCGCTGTTGCTAGGCTTTTGCATATTGATCTATACCGGCTGAGCCTCACTTCTGTGTTGCTTCAAAAACTGGCTGGATATGATGGATAGGGGAATGTTTTGTTATTAACAAAATCTTGCATGTTGCATGTTTTGCCACTTTATTGACTTTGCTGTTATCGTCCTTAATATACCTTGGAATGGTTTTTATATTGAAAACTTCAAAAGGTAATTCTTGTTGGTTATGGAAGTTGGCTTAGATGATGTCCAGAAATGTATATATGTGTCTCGGATTTCAGAATTAGATCCTGATTAGAATTCGCTAAACAAGCTAATTTGATTGCGAACTATAGTTAAAGCTTGCAAACTTCTACTTCAATCATCCGGTCCTGCCAAAACCATTCACGGCTTTATACCTGAAATGAAAAATAAATTTAGAAGAGGCCACAGCATGCAATAAAACAGGTTTAGCCAAGCTTTAAAAAGGCTGAGTCATCCGCAAAGAGAAGTGAATGTCTGAAGCAAATGAATGAATCAATCGCTTTTTTTATTAACTCTTTCTTCTAAAGAGAAATGGGATACATACTTGGGAAATTTTGATCAAATCTGACCTGTCCAGAAAAGAAAAAAAACCGAAGACGAGTCATTATCTGATCACACATCGATGAGACGAATGAAGGAAGAGTAACTTCTTGTTTGTTGCAATTTCATTTTATCAATTTTTTAAGAAATTTGAAATGTATGAGATCCCTTCACTAAACTTCATAATTATCCCCCTGTAAAGTTTTGATTCAAAATTTTTCCAGCACATCCTTGGCTGAGTTGAGATGTACCAGTTAGCTATAATTATTCATTTGTTAGTTTGTTTTGAAAAATGATAGCATCGCATTTGTCATGATTATTCATGAATGAAACGTTTCACATGTCACGCCATTTCTTCAAGTTCTCTGGAATCTTGAAAGGATCGAGATTCCGAAACTTTCAGAATCCGGGTATTCCTCAAAAGCATTAGGACTTTCTTAGAAACCATCAACAGATCAATACCGATTGCGCCGCATTTCTGTAACTCCTCAGGGTTAACGAACGTAAATTCCTTTTCCTTTTCGGTAAATTTGGTAACCCTACAGTCCTAAAAATCATCACTATCACTGAAGTTCAACAACCATGAAAACTACCAGGGAAACTTGAAGTTAATCAACCCAACGAATTGTACATGACATCTTACTTTTTTTATTTCAAAACATCTCTAGCTGAAGTTTTATAAACAATTATGAAAACTGAATCCTCAAGTTGATTTCACTTATTATGGATCATCTGCAGCACAGATTTCACATTCAGTTTCATGGTGACTTGCATACCTCAACCTACTGTCATGTTCCTTCCTCTTGAGACTTTGACCTCAATGATTGTTTCTGCCTTTCTCTATCTATGCAACAGCAAACGAAGAAAGCTCTACAAAGACAGCAAATTTCTCCGCAATAGTCGTGTATTGCTCTTTGCTTGTCCTACTGAATTCTGCTGAAGTCACATCCACTCTGCCACCATTAGAATATGCTTTAGAAATTTTCATAAAATCAGAGCAGCATTCCAAAACTCCTTCATTATATTTCTAAAGAAAAGGGAGATCCAAAGTCCAAAGTCTTCTTATCCCCTTAATTTAATTAAACCCAAACTGAAGGTTTCTGGACTTTGAAATTTTAAATTTGTTTTTCAATATTTGTGAACGACGAAGTTAGATACTCAAAACAAAGCAGAATAATTGACACGAATGCTAGTCATATTTGTGAACCTTTATATAAGTACTAATTGAAAGAAAATAACGTCTTCTCATCTGAAGCAATCTGACCAACCAAGTCTGAGAATTTTTGAAAATCACCTCGCTTCTGAATGGAGTACACCGATGGCTCCTTCTCATGTAGACGTGCTAGCCTACGATGTGATGTGAGTTAACGAACTGTCGCGAATCTTCGATATTTGAGACTACCCCAAATTCGTTATTATTATTGCTGAAAATCTTTGCAACAAAAAATCAGATTTTGTGCTGAGCGACGTGTCATATCAACTTCATGTTTCCATTCAGTGCTCCTACAAAAAGTCAACACCGGCATCTAACATTTTTTTTCTTCAGTATGAAGGTAATCCGAGAATTTACTTCTCCCAAATATTTGGGACAAAAATTTATATTCAAACTAAAGACGAAACTACAACATGAATTATTACGCTATAGGCGACTATTAGTTTGATTTAATTATAACAAAAAAAAAGCAACAATCCATCTCACATACTTCAGTAACATCGAGAACGACTTATTTTGAAGTGCATGCGTACTTCGTAAACAATTTAAAGTCACACAACATTAAAGTTTTGAAAACGAGTTACTAGTGGTTCAATCTGTTTATAACAAAAAATAAAAAAGTAATAAAAAGCCATCCCACATATTTCAGTAACACCGAGAACTTGCACGAATACTTTATGAAAAATTTAAATCTAAACAGCACTAAAGTCTTAGGAACCTTCCATCAAATTATCAACAATGGAGTTTTAAGTCACCCACATAAATGAACAGCATAAAGAATTTCTTCAGACAGCAATCCATAACTGCTATTAACTTGAAGGACCGATTGCTTCTAAACATCAACCGTAATGGAGTTCTGAGCAGAGTGATTCTATTTCTTATTTTCTTTGCCAATTGTACCGGTACTCGATCACTTCTGGAAGTGATTGCTTTTTAGGAGATATATTTCATAAAGTGCCATAAGGAGAAATAGAAACATCAATCACTCATCATCAAAACGCAAATGCATCGTCAAAAAAAAAATCGCTGAGCTAAAAAACAGCAACAACTTTGTATGAACAGAAAACACGATTAGGAAATTCATGAGAAATGTGACACAGACTTTTCGATTCTGAGCCGCTTGTGTGCGCATAAGAGTGGAGCGGAAATGTGCATGAACAACTGCTTCGTCGTATTCGCGACGACCAAAAGGATTATTGCAACTTGTAGTTGTGCAAGTACAAGGGAATGATGGCCGATCCACCTGGGATACATGGTAATAACAAACACAACAAATTGCACAGTTAACAACATATACAGTAGTGTTTAGTGATAATTAATCTTTCGATTGTCTGTTCCTTTTTATAAACATTTAACCTCATATAAAAATTTATGACAGGAGCAAATGAAAGTAACAATTCTAAACGATGAAAGTAACAACTCCGACTTTTTATAAAAATATCGAGGAAACTCAAAGTCAAAGTTAATCTCTCGGAATTTCGTTCAAATCAATCCAATACAACCAAAACCATCAAGCTAATATTAGCGAGGCATAGGGACAATCCAGTGGAACAAAAGCCCTTACCAAACATTCGATACCGTTTTTAGAACACTCGCAAGTTTCAGGTGAACACGATAAGGTACCACATGAACAACCACATTGTTTTCGACTTTCTCGTATAACATTACAGATTACTTGATCATCCTTGAAATAAATTTGGAAGTAGTTCAAAACAATGTTTCCGACTTTCTCGTATAACATTACAGATTACTTGGTCAACATATATTCAGCGGAATTACGGGAAACGTCTTTGCAATAGCTAAAAAATCTTTTACTCATTTGATGCAATCACATTATTTGTCCATAACTGTTGACCATCTGGAACACGATGAAATACACAGTACAACAGTATAAAAAAACTTAAAACAAAGGCTGACCTTTAAAAATTTCTTAAAACCTGCATTCCTCAATTTGAGTAATCTAATTCTTCGACTGAGTGGACGGAAATATTTCTTCACTACGTAAATATTATCTTCCTCGCTTTCTTTTTCCATCTAAAATTAAAAATTTACATACAGACAGAAAAAAGAACACACTGTTGCCAATTAAATCTTCCTCACGACGTTGAAAACATACGCTGTCACCATGTCCAGATGCATCCTCTGGCATACTTTTTAACGATTTCCATTCAGATGTTCTTGACTTTTCACTATCTACATTTGTAGTTGCTTTCGTTTTTGGTAACGCTTGGTCCACTAGTCTATAACTGAATCTTAGTTTTTTTGTCACTGCAGAGTTTTCGTCCAATGCATTGCAATATCTTCGTTTACGTTTGGTTGACACTGTGCACATTTGCTCAACCAAATTTTTCGCAACTGGTTTATTGTCTTGCGACTAAAAGAAACAGCGAGATAAAAATTAAAATCTAAGATTTAAATACCTAAGTCTAAACCAATGCACCACTAACGAGCAAATGCCGATGTCAGTGTATAGATAAAGCTGGTATATCGACGCTTCGTATATAGATAAAGTACTTGCTTTAAACATTCCCTCTACCGAACAATACAAAAATGAAGTACTATTTTCAAAGGACTAAAAACAAATAATAAGTAGTTCTCTTAATAACAAGAGAACAGAGCAACAAAAAACCTTAGTTATGTCATCGGTTATTTTGCTGCACAGCGCAACTTCACACATATCGAAATGTTTCTTCTGCATTCCTGCAACCAAAACTTCGAAAAATTTAAGTATTTAAAGAAAATGGAACTAGCTTTCCACTTAAGAACAATTAATGAAGCTATTTCCCTAACAAAATTATGGAGTACACATGAGTATTATGAGAAGCAAACAAAGCATAATTTTTAGATGATCCAAAAAGGTACATGACGCAAACGTTAAAAGCAAACCAAGTGCAAAGCCACCGGAAGACGGAACAGCATCAAATCCTTGTGTCCTTTCGAAAAGATAGATTTTCACATTTTTAAATCGCACTCCTTTCTTATGCCTGTAAATAATCGTTTTTTCCTTTAGGCAACAACACCAAATCCTTGAGCTTTCTTAGACATCGTAATGTAAACACTCAAGGTTATCGAATACCAATTGCACTGCAAATTTCTTCTAACATCGTCCACTTTTGTTCCCTTATTGGCGTACATTGATACAATTTCTTTATTTTGAGGTTTCGCAAAATCCTGAGATCATTCGCAAAGAATAACCCATTCATTGGCGTTATTGTTTTACACAACCTATACTAAATTCAATATGAACTCTGAATCAGATAAAATAGGTCACAGATCAGAATGAGAATGAAACCTTCAGAATGAAACAATTTTCGATCAATTTTGACGAATACCTCACTAGTGTTATATTTAAGTAAATGTTATCGCCTCTATGCATCTTGTTTAGAGCAAAAACAAAGAAAAAAAAATGCAAAGAAGATCTGACAAATATGCACGAAAGTTTCTGTTTCATTCATGGAATTTTAAAAAACTTCACCTTCCATTACTAATTGCACTGCTATTTATATCACTCTCTCCGGATGTGTTGTTTGAATTACCACTGGAACTTGAGTAATCACTGCAAACTGAATACTGTGCATCCATGCCAATTTGTTATTCTTCTGCTCAAAAAATCAAATTCAAACAAAACGACGAATTGAAATTTAATCAGATTGTGCTGAACTTTGTTAGAGACATCTACAAGAATACATTCTGGTTAAGAAAGGTTATTCGAAGATAATTCAAACAAGTACCAACGAGAGAACCAACGCCCGAACCAACAATGACAACTATTGTTCCAAACTAGCATTTGCTTTGCCTCAAAAAAAAATTGAAATATTCGCAACTCGGACTAAACCATCCCAATAGTTTTCGCAATGAGATGACGACTGGTTGTCCATCCAGCTGTGCTATCGCTATGGTTTTTTCCTGATGCTCGAGAAGAACTTCGTCTTTGCTCCACTTACCGACCCTGCCATCTGCTGAGAGTATGGTGACGTGTTGTTTGTATTTGTTGACAGTGGGGACTGAACAAATATATGAGCAAATCATTTATGGAGGAGTATGCCGAAACCAAATCTTTCAAGTTGAAGATTATTCAAGATTCCGAGGGGAACCGCCAATTTTCTCATATAATTTCGAGTTAAAAACACTTCCTGTTCATTTCAAAGTAATGAATAGTACCGAGTGAGTCAGACATCTTAGACTGAGACTTCCGACAAATCTCATTCATTTTTTGTAGGGTAAGTGGTTCATATCACAGGGAGCCTGACTTGCTGAAGATACATATAAGTAATTCAGTCAGTTGCATACTGCAACGAGAAATCTCGATGATAACGATTTGCTTATTTACTTGCAAGGGTCTTCTCTCTCTCTTATTTTCACCTCCTCAGCTCGCGTTCTCAAACTCCCCAAATTTTCATGGTTTATAGACAGTTTAATCAGACGAAGTGAATGAAGTCCTAACTAAATTAAGGTGGTCATTTTTTTGTCTTTTACTTGCCAATCATTAAAAGCATCTCGGTTGTTTTAATTATAATAAGAACATGAATAGAATACGATGTGAGGTATGTTGACAAGTTCGACTTTTACTTATCAAAACAAAATGACACATATTTATCAAATGTTATAATCAGCAAGAAAAGAATACTGAACATAGCATGTATCAAGTAGGTCATTCTTCTCTTAGCGAGACTGACAACACCCCGGTTTTGTATGGCGTGCTCTGTGGTACCTCACCACTGAACACAATCAAATCGTCAACCGTTATCTATAAAATTTAACTCTTTTAATTATTATGTATATTTTAGAAGCTCACGCAGTAATAATATGCATATATAATATATAAAGATCAAAATGTCTAAATTTTTAGAAGGGTAATGTTCAGAAATATTCTTTTAAATATGTTTAAATATGCTTAAAATAGATGTATTTGGGAATATATTTAAGAATAATGAATAAGATGAATAAAATGAAATATCGATAAGATCATAAAGTAACAATATCTGTGCTAATTTTTCTACTTGATCTGATGAGGTTTGAGAGAATGAACCGAATTACAGTGAGTTCCTTATTTCTTCATTAAAATTATTCATTTATCTATAGAACAAAGAACAAACAGTGACAAGCCGCGCTCCACGTTCCGGTGTTTTCCGATAGTTGTACACATTGATATGTGATACGTAGGTTGGAATGTCGAACACAACAAATACCCTTGCACAACGATTAGGCAGAATTGGTGTCAACCACATATGCGATGGACTGGAATTCTCAACAGATTTTACATTATATGAAAGAACAGATGCATTTATAATCTTCATAAAGTATGCTACCCATGAAATTTTCAAATTAATCAGTAGCCCATCCTTAAATAATAAGCTTTTTAAATGTCACAGAATCATATAATTTGGTAGAGAAGGTAAATGGAGAAGAAACTTTTCGGTATCATTGAAACCATCGATGAGTTTGTCGCTTGTTCGTGGATCATCATTAACGTTTGGCAGTACATTCACACTCTCCGGAAATGCTGCCAGGTCTGCAAAATTATATTTCTAATCGCTATAGTTTTGTAAAGTTTAATCATTCAACGGCTCATGGAACAGGTGGCTAACTATTCTGATATGGTTAGAATGAAATTTTCATGCTCTCAACCATATAATCTAGTCAAAGAAATATCATCATATGAATAATGATTATATCGGTGTATAAGCAAACTATGTGAGAGAAGTTTGATGAGTTCCTCGCGATGATTGTAAAATTCGATCCCATTGAGACCAATATAGTATTCATCACCCCAGCTGCAATGCAACCGCAACTGATATGTAACTGTAAAAGATGATGTTCTGCTGGTGGGCAATATTATGTAAACAAATGAAGTTATTGGACTTCAAGATTTTACTTGATAAATGATCTAGAAAAAATCATAGCTAACAAAAACTTCGAGAAGTAATATTATTGAAAAAGAAAGATAAAATTTGAAGGCGTTGTCACTAACATCCATAAATGGACTGTGTTTGCGGTCTGGATAGAGGCTTATAAAGGGTGCATTTGTTGAAAATGATATCTTGTACGTAGTCGAAGTGAATATATCCTGAAACTTCTATTGGTGCAGAAAAATCTTCAAATGATCATTCTTAAAGGCTTAAGGACAGTTTTAACTTGAAGAAGCTTAAAAACATGAGATTTGGAAGTGAAAAGAGATTAGCTGAACCTGTGGCAAAAGGATAATCGAGGCATCCTGAAAACTCTACTCTTTTCAACGAAGAAGTTGATGTATAGATAAAAGTTCGAAGTATGCAGCCATATGAAAGGAGAGGAAGTGTCGCTTATCAGTAAAATTATGAAAAACCTGGAGCTTTCCTTAACAATATGGGCCCTTGAAGAAGTTCGCCATTGGCATACATTTGGATGCAACGAACTCCTGCATATGACATCTCTGGTGAAGCATTGTAATTCCACACGCAGATACCTGAGTCATAAGAAACTATTATTCATCTGTGGAAGAATCAAAATCAGATGAAGATCAAACCACTGACAACTTGCTCCTCTGATAACTCTATAGTTTTTTCTTTTAATTTCGAACATTTAAAATTCAGATTTTGATAAAGCGTCATAATTTAACTATGACTGCATGTAACTGTGGAAGTCCAAGGATTTGTTCTTATATTGTTTTCACCAGCCTATGTTTATACTAATTAATGCACCTGAAACGATAATGGGTTTTGCGAACGTCACTGTTATTCGTACTGGTGGTGAATTACGTGAATATGACGAAAGCCACATATCTTCTCTGTTTCTTGTTAAATTCACCCCATTCAATAATCTAAATCCAATATCTCATTAACTTGCAAATACTTAGCACTTCTGGTAGATTATCACAGATGTAATTTATAAATTCAAACGAATACAAGAAATGCAATGCTTCACACTCATTGTTTTAAGCAGATTTGTATGTCCTTATCTAGTGAACTTCAAAGAAGTTTCTAGCTTTATGCGAAGATACAAAAATAACTGTATTTTAGTATGACATTTTAAGTGAGACGATCTATTAATCTGAAAGTTTGAAGTATTGGGCAAGCGGTATTGCATACATTTATTCCCGGTATAGTTGAAAATTGGACAGATACGGTCATTCTCAGTATGACATTTGTTTTAATAAATATTAGTTAATATTTGCAGTAATATGACAAAAAACATCTACAGCAACATAACAAAAACCTGTAAGAAGTTTGTGTGGCAGTAGATGTTGTTATACTGCAATTCAAATGATCCAAAACGATACCATGCGGATCGAGAAATTGTAAACCCGTCAAGCCGATACAATCCGGTGCACCCCAGTTTTCCAGAAGTTCCACATGAAATACTGAAAACATATTCCCAAAATGGGAGTTAAACGAAAAAGGCTCGTAGACTTGAAGAAGTTTAAATAGAGCCGTTATCCTTATTTCATAAAATGCCTGTTGAAAGTTCATTCCTTTCATCCCTTTAAACACGTTACTTAATGCGTTACTGATTAATTTGCTTGAATTTTAGAGCCATAGTAGATATAAAAAGATGCTCTCAGTATCTTCGAACACTACGCAATATTTGTGTTGTGTGATGTTTGGAAGATATTGAGATCAAATTATTATTTTAACAGTTAGATTATTATTTTAGCACAATGCATCATAGCAATTTTCGTAATATTTTCCATGCTACCAGTGTAAACACACCAGAATAGAAATATTTACTGCTACTGTTATTCATCTATAGAATTTTGATGAAACATTTGCAACAGATATAGTTAGTTTCAGCAAGGTTTCGGGCTTGAAACTTTAAATAAGCATTTCCATAAATTCTAAACAGAACAACTTAATTAGCTGTTGTCCAGTTCTCAGTAAATTTTCAATACCTTTAAGTAGAGGAAGGTCAATGCCTTCTTGTTTTGCTTTCGTCTCATCATTTTCTTTTCTATCTTTTCTTTTTGTACTGCAGCTACAAACACATCGTTTCGGAACAGTTTCTTCAGCGATGTCGGTATTTGTTGATTGTTTATCACTGCACCGCGCTGTACTTCGAACTCGAGATTTTCGATCACCAGTGACTGGTCTGAGAGTATTTGGCGCATTTAACGTTTCTGTTCTTAACGGCGCTTCGATTGTGGCAGAAATTATAAGTGGTTCCTCTGCATTCATTATTTTTTAAAAGATGAAACTGATAAATATTCAATTTTGCCTTCCATTAAGACAATTATCAGTTATCCAGTATAAATAAAGCACACTAAAATATCTTAAATTCAAGAAGCATTTTCCAAGACCTAATAACAAAGATTAAAATGACATGGTTTAGAACTAAGTCAAGCCAACTTCATTACATTCGTTTAATTGTAATGGTAATTTGCAGTAATGCAGTAAACATTTCACAGCATTTATTTAAATGGTATTGGTTTAATCAAATATCACACATCTATTATTGCAGTGAAACAAAAATAGCGATTTTAAGAATACATTTATTTATTTATTCAAAATGTACTGAAAGAAAAACCTTCAAGTTCGTTGGCCAATTCGTGAAGATCCAAAGCACTCCGCATTATACCATCTCTTCGCAAACACTTATCGTTTTCAGCGATTAGCTCCAATATATTATCATTTGTTGTAAATAGAATCGTCTAAATTGTTTCGAGATTAATATAGAATCATCGTACAAATGAAATCATTACTGCATTCGTCATGCATAAAGTTCACAGTGATTCATCACGTCCGATTATGATTTCACCTTATCCGTATAACTTCAAAAATGTCTGAATAAATGATTCATTCTTTCCTTAAACCGCGAAGTCAGATTACGGGAAACCTCTATATAATGCATCGTCATACAACTAAAGCATTCTAGTAAAATCCCAACAGCAAATAATAACTATAAAATGTCTTTTGTATCTCCTGAAAATCAAGAATAACAAATGAATTTTCCAAGAGATGTTCCAAAAATGCTAACATCACCCATGGATTCTTCTTCATCTTCAAAAGTAAATGCACATGATATCTCGCCCTGAAATATGGTTGCACCATCCAATTCGATACAAAGATCATGCACACCGCACAGTGCGTGAACACGCGATTCGTTGTAGTTCTGTAAAAATTTCTTCACTACTTTCTCGTAATTTTGATTTAAAAACTTAACAGTTCTTTTTGTTTGATTTATTTCAGTTATTTGCTTGCTTATTTTTATCTTATACACTGCTTATTTCGCTTAATCTCCATTAGCAAGAAATATACCCAAATTCGGATCATCGCAATACTTTCCTGTTCTTTAAGGCGAATTTCAATGTAAAGTAATTCTGCTAGATTATCGTATCTGAAATTGTTACACTAAAATATTGTTTATGCATTCCATCCGTATCATGCCACATTATAATATTATCGGCTTCTTTTCCTTTTTCATGTTATTTTGCGTTTCTTTAAATAAGCATATACACCTGGCAGACCACATTTTGCGCGGATCATTGGTAGACTGATTCGTCTCTCCATTCTTGAATACATTATCCAGGGAGCCACGCGTTACAGTGGCATTTGTTTTCGTCTGCAACTTGATTTTTCGTTTCATCGTTTGTAGAGTGATAAAAAGGAGTATGCGTTGCTCAAAGTCTCTCAAAATATATGTTTTGAAGCATCAGTTCAGTCACAAATATTTGTCAATCCGACTAACCTATATTTGTCACTAACTAGATATTCCCTGCTGATAGGATATTGATAATCACATTATCTTTAGAGTAATGAAAAAGAAATCAAGCACAATGTCCTTACTTCGTCAATCCTCGGTCTCTCACCAATAGCATTAAATAGTTCGATAGTGTTGAGACCAATGAAGTGCGGATCATCCCAGGAACTGCACAGGATGAACCGAACGAGCTCACCTCGCGGGAGCTCTGGAATCGCAAAAGCATATCTTAAATTGAATCGAAATCACGTCATATAAAGAAATATAGATAGCCAGTAATACATATGACTACCTTCAAGGTCATGGCAACCACCATCTCCTTCAGTCATAATTCAGCCATCAAGCCTGAAGTTTTACTATAATTGTTAAAACGGAACTAATTAAGCCACATATACTGAAAGGACAATTTTCACACGTACGCTTCGCCTGATCCATTGCAATCAGGCAAATGCTTCATCGTACTCACACTTTTCGACATCTTTATTTTAGGATCGTCCATTTGTTATGAGGTGAAGGAGGATTGTCTTTGCGATACGCCACATCATTTCATTAGAACGTTCGGATCTTGCATCCTGAATTATACACGGATATAAAAGTTTATTGATTATTTCCCCTTTGGTATAATTTATTACAGTTTTAAATGTAGCGACTAGTTAAAGAGTATCACCAAGCAGAAGCAGAGTTTGAGTTACTTCCGGGAATGTGATTCTCAGCTTCCATCATTTTATTCGGGAAGGTACTTGGTTCAGGTTGACGGTGACAAATGATAAAGGCAGATAATACATTAATTAACATCAGTTATTCGCCTAATTAATTCATTGCATTTATCTTTGACCATTACACCAGGTACAATGAAATCAATGAAACGTTCAAAAAGATGGAAAAAAAGAAAAGTGTTTGTACGAAATGAGGGAAGTGTGGCAGGATATAGTGGAAGTTGAATATGTCGCAGGCTTGTGACACGTTACCATGGGCACCTTTATTGCAGGAGTTGCAACTTGAATTCATCGAAGTTCTCTTCCTCTTTTAACTTTACTTAGTTTTTATCTTTGTCGACGTGTTTGTCACAAACTTGACTGACGACGCTATTACTTCTGTGCAAAGTTTCTATTTTATTTTATGTCAGCGAGAAAACCACTAATATTCTGTTTATGCACTTTTTTTTTAAACATAACAAACTTAGCATGCAACACTGTAACCTTGTCAGACTGAAACTCATACATAACACAGGTAAGCTTCACAAAAACCACTGTTTTCAAGGATAGCGATGTGCGGCACCAGTCAACATTAGCAGTTCACCTGATCAGATTAAATCTCTTCCTTACCAAAGCTCCAAAATGCAGGATGTGGTGAAGCTTTATTCCTGGCCAAAACGCCATAATCTATCGAACTTTAAAACTGTGCCATCAATAATTTACTTAGATGGAAGCAGAATAATCTAATAACTGATTCTATATAATGGGATTGTTGTAAAGTAACATGGAATATTTATCAAGCGACAACGCCAGACTCATATTACCCTGCAGCCGGATTTTCTTTTTTGTTGGTCAAAAAGTTTCTTGTTTGAAAACGTGAGTGCAAAGGATGAGAAAATTCAATTCGTAAGTTCAAATCTCAACACAGTTAAATTAGTTTTCCAGTTCCGAATCCAGCTGGTTTTAACAGGTAGGTCCTTTGCAGAGCGGTTTCACATAAACTCGGATAAATGGTTCTTCATAAACTTCCGTTATATTCAACTCTTCAAATGTTCCGCTCATATTTGGCTGCTGTTCTAGGTCAATACTCGACTCCGGATTCCTTTTCAACTCTCTGTCCTTTAGCAAATCATTTTCTGTTGTAACAACGTGTTCGGATAATTGGATTGTGGACTTGGTGGTCGGCGATACGACGCTTTTTTCGAACATGGACTAAATTTTGGAAATTGTAATTCACGAGCAATTTCATTTTGAAATTTTTAGCTGGTTAAAGGAATTCCTCAAGTTTTTCTAGATCCAGCGGACTTATTTTTGTAAAATCAGACCATGATTATAGGTTTAAAATAACCACAAAATCGAAAACATCCCAATATGCAAAAAGTCTTCCAGATTTTGAAAAGAAAATTTACTGCAGTTTCCCGATTGCCATCATCTTTGTTTTTGTCCCATACTGTCACTGACAAATGAACGGTCTGCTCATCTGGATCAGTAATCGTCAAGACCAGTGGTTCAGTCGGGTGTTCCAGCATTATACCAGGTATTATCCGACCTAGCACATCGTAATCTCTACTTTTCGCATATTCCTTCTTTCGATATTTAATATATTCGAGTCCCAGTGAGCGGTGCAGTACCTCGGTTGGAAATACACTTTTATTCAATTTCTTCCTCCAATTTTTTTCATAATCTGCAATGTAAACATAATGAACTGATAAATAGTTCAATACCAGAACAAATTCCGTATATATCATTCAAAATATTCACAAGCCTTTAAAATGAATCATTCATTACTTGATCGAGAAGTTTTATTGGTACAGCAACACAAAGAACCGGAATGTTGACTATTCTGTTTAAATATATTCAAGACAATGAAGGGAAGAGGAAAAATGCTAACAGTCGGCTTCGTTACGATCAATAAATCGTCCAAATACGACCGATAATAAATTGGAAAACAGAACGAACAGTACAAGTGGCATAAGGTCTCCGCTTCACTGAAAGATGAAATAGTGAATACGACACACGCAGTCGCACATCCTAGCAATAGTGGTGCACGCAGTTGCACATATAAGCAATCGATATTGTATTAATTAACACAACAGTCGTTATTTTAATTATAACTGTACCGTACTTTTATTTTTCAATAATTTAGGAAGACAAAAAAGCAAAACATGTCGAGTACAGTGATCACCGAGAGATCTAAATTGCTGAATCATTCAGATCATGGTTCTGCTTTTTTCAGGAATATGACGAATGCAAAATTAACATGAAAGAAATTTGGCCGCAGAAGTTCACAGTTTCTCTTCTTCCTTGATTACTTCTCGTGGAAAATAAACAAGAAGGAGAACTAAGAATACCTTGCAATATGCTGGATCACTTTCTGCTAATTTAATTGAAATATTTCAAAATGTAATGTAAAAATCGTTATTCATCATCAGTGGCACGAGCAGTACAATGATTAGTTTTAATTTCAACCGCCAAAAGCTGTTTAGCGTTGGAAGAGAAAGAAATAATTATTTAAACCAAATTTTATCGATTTCATTAATGAGAAATTTAATATAAGCTAAGGAACAGATCAGTACGGTTAAGGATGGAATGGCGGAGCGGAAATGTACAGAAGGAACGGTGTTCCAACTGAGCCGATTGAGTTAAAGAGGTTTGCCAATGCAACCAGTTTCAACAACTGACTGTCTACAAATCAGCCGGGGTGAGAGGTACAATTCAGTAGAGAGAACAGAAATGTGACAAGATACAGAGAGAAGGAGAGGGAAATGCCTTCTCACCGCCCCGGAAACAATCTTTCTGATTAGTCAAGAAGTTCCGGAATTTCCCAAAACTAATTTTTTGAGTAGCGTTGTGTTTAAATATAATTCCTGATGGAATAGAATTCTCTCATCTGATATGTAAAATTATTATTCCTTTCTATGAGCAATTAAAATTTATCAACAATCACTGTCACTGTTGCTTTTTATTGTCACACGGCGTGCTTAACTTTTTCAGATGCAGCGAATAGAAAATTTAAATTTATTTTTAAAATTACCATGCAGTAAACAAAAATAATGTAATTACAACGGCAATTTAAGTGATTTTGTCTGGTTGTCACTCTCATTGGTGGTCTTCAGCTCTCATTGCTATTCAATGAACTGGAGTCATTCTCTTCGGAACTCTGCTTCTTTCCGGATTGTTCTTGTGTTTTTTCCGTTCTTTCTGGGAAGCACTGTCTAA
This sequence comes from Loa loa, assembly GCF_000183805.2. Lineage (NCBI taxonomy): Eukaryota > Metazoa > Nematoda > Chromadorea > Rhabditida > Onchocercidae > Loa > Loa loa. Next base: position 132,144 of record NW_018108233.1, on the reverse strand, counting down.
CTTGCTACAAAATCAGCAGGCTAGATTATGCGACCCTTTCCGATACAAAAAAACTATGATGACTTTCTCAACAGATTCTTATTGCTAAATTCTACATTTTTGTTGGTCATGAGAATAATTTGCAATTTGAAGGCTCTGGAATTATTGCAGAAAGATTTGAGAGGTAGAAACTTTGTAAAGAACAATGTTAAGTTTATATTAGGATAGCACGCAATGCATTCCATGGTAGGATGCGTTGCATGTACCACTGCATATTACAAGGCAAGCTCATGCAACTAACTTTATAAAATGCTATCAATTCTTTCCTTTCCTGTTGAAATTCTTCGTCAGATTGCCGGTTGATCCGTTCATTAATTTCTTTCAACTCATTTTGCTTCGTTTTTGTCTTTTCCTTTGTCTGCACACACTAAAGACAATTATTCTTAGTTGCCAAAACAAGTGCAACATACCAATTAATTCAGTAATTTCGACTAAATATACACTTGTTTAGTCAAGAATTTCTTTTCATATATGCAAGCAAAATTCCACAATTATAGTCATTTCCTTTGGGAGTTGCATCAGTAATTTTACCTTGCTTATTAAGATTAAAACAAACCTACTGACTATTTCCCACTAAGCGACTGTTAACAGTCGCTTAAAAAGTGAGGATAATGTAAATATCCTGTGCTTTTCAATTTAAATTTAAAGTTTCAAGAACTTAATTGAACACTAAATACCAAATTTAACAGACATTTTGGATTAATTTTGAATCGGATGAATTTGTTATTTGAGTGATTGATGCACTTGCTAGAATTGTGCGGTCTGTCACTTCATTCAGTTTTCCAGGCGTTTTTAGAGATGACGCTTGTTGGCTTTGTTGTTGTAGTTGTAGATGATGCCGTTGTCGTTGCTCTTGCTTTTGCTGCTTCTCTTTGATTTGCTTTTTTTGCGTTATATAGCAGTAGTATGTTGCAACTATGATCACTATAGTAATAGTGACCACTGTAATGATTGATATGATAACCCATTTGATCTTTGACCTCGTACTATTCTTTTCGCTTGTAGTAGTAGCTAAATTATAAACTGATGAAATAAAGAATATCAATCAGCTGTAAGATCTATGCAAGCTTTAAAAATTTAAAAAAGGTTGTTGGTTAGCAGATTTAAATAATTTTATGATCGAAAAGCAATACTGAGGCAATGAGATTGTTCTACTCTCAATATTTCCAGACAGGATATGACTTCGGGTTATTGGATTATCAAACATTAAATCATTCCATTCGATATATGCTTAATTACGTGACGTGATAAATGAACGTAGAAAAGTCACTTCCTGCGCAGTACAGAGTGATTTTTATATGATATCTTTCAGGTCGGTAATAATTCTTAATAACTGCCTATAACTTTCGAAAAAAAACAAATATTAGACATCAGATATTAGAACCAATTGATCCTTGACCTCGTGTTATTTTTCTTTGAATGAAAGGATTGATAAAATGGAATGGTTGATGGATAGCATAAATTGCCGACATGCGCGTTTGGTATCATTAAAACAAACAGGGTATTATACCGCACAATCAAGTACTGTAGCAAGGAAAGCAAAAAGTGCGTTTTGGATTAAAAACATACATATCCGTGTATAATCAATATGATTGAAAATAATTACTTTCATTACAATCGATTAACAACCATTTCACAGTTTTTTCATTAACATCGTCAGCGATACTCAATTCACACAATTTATATAGCTGCAATTATGACAGTCAAATTTTATAATAACTCCTCAATTTATAGTATTTGTCATACCCTTCGAAGTATTTCTTCTTCAGCAACATTGGTGATGTGTACATGTAGTTCTTCTGGTATCGTTTTAGCATATTGAATAACATCCATTAGTCGTTTATTGCATTCCGCACTTACGCTCAAAATTGTCAGTTGGTTATTCTCTCTGTGGAAATATGCTTCTTTTGATATACACTGCATAATTCCTTTTCCACTGAATTTCTGCAATCAAAAATCCTGAGGCATCTCATATGTGAATGCTTTTTCAATCAGATTTAAAACCCGCTGGATGTTAAGTTGTTGAACTGAGCTTTGAGCCTTCTTAGGAAAAACTTTCTTTGAACTTTCTTTCGTACTCTAAGTATAAGAAGAGTTACAAACTTGCAAATACTATTCCTACTGTGAATATTTCTGCAATATCTTTGAATATCTTTGCAAGTGTCTTCCTGCAAAATATGGACTTATTGAACCAATTTTAACATTATTTTGCGAGAATGCGATTAGATATAAGTGTATTCTTTATTCATATTTGCAAAAGATTCGTGATCATGGTACTTTCAAATGTAAAGTTTGCTTTACATTTGAACGATCAGATTCTTTTGGGCCATGATCCATTCTCAAAAAACTCACAGCTATTCGCACCCCAAACTGATGATGAGCACCAACAAAAATGACTGTCATCAAAATATAAAACAACCGCATGGAAACATACGAAAAACTAAAAGCGTTTGAACGATTTGTCGAACTAACCTTTTCATGAAATATTTCATAATAATGAAAATTTCTTATTTGACTAGATAAAATTTTGCGACTATCAGAGCTTATCATGCTTGAAACAGCTGGTCAACATTAGCCTGAAAACAATGGAATTCCATACTGCCATGATTTCACCTTGCAAAATTTCAGAAATTTGCTTCGTTCTATTAGATAGTTTCCAATGTCAGACTTGCTTCCATAAATAAAATCAATGAATCAAAGGGCGTCGATTGTTTCATTGTAATTTGTGATTATAAAAACTGTGAAATCCGTTTTGATATGTTTTCCATTTCTCGTTTCTGATGCATCTGAATTCCATTAAATCTGATTAACATTGATTGCATTAGGATTTACATAAAACTATATCAAAGAATTAACAAGATTTTTGCAAGATAGTTTGTCTATTCTACAATATATCTACTTTACTGTATTTCCTGGTTATGGAGGAACAATAGCGAGAGATGACAGTGGTATACTTGTAGGGAAAAGTATCCCGGAAGTGATACAAATGAAGAACTATTGGGCAACATCAATCTTTTTCAGAAATTCAGTAAATTCAAAGGTAACAATCCTATTCTTCCCAGACTATTATCATTTAGATTGTCCACCCAGTTGACGCTGAAACCAAAACACACTCCAAAAACTTTCCTGTTCGATGGTATTTCATCGTATTTTAAAACAAATGAAACCACGATATCATACGAAGTACAATACTTCTTCGATTGTGAAAAATACGTAGCGCAGACTAGTTAAAGAATAGGAAAATAAACCTATATGTGCAATCAATACTCTTTTTGATTCATTTATCTTCCTCTAGATTTTAATCGTTCCGACATGTGGAAAGACATTTTCTATGGATTCAAATCTACGCATTTGAATACGTATGTGAAATATCCAAATATATTCAAGATTTTCACAATGTAATACTGCTGAGAAAAAGAACTTTTCTAATGTGCATTTTCGGTTCGAAGGTCATTTGGAACATGGGACTTTGGTAGTTGGTGCTCATTTCTCAAATTCATCATACAATGAACTTTAAAAACAGTTATAGAATCAAGAAATTCTTCAAACATATTGCAGATCTCGTCGATATCCTCCCATCATAATCATTTCAACTGTCTATAAATTATCCACAACTTCCGTTTGCTGGGTTAATTATTTTTAAGTATTTCTTATAGCTCCGTAATATTTTCATATTTTATTATCTGGAATATACATTGTATGTATATATGCCCCCCTCCCCCCCCCCCCCGCCACATTTCTATATCCTCGCTTCTATTAAAGTTCAATTCGAGACTTCGAATCTTTAAAATTACTCCGAACTTATATTTCTTAAGGCTTCCTTTAAATTACCATTTTCGAAAAATATTTTAACTTTAACAAAAATTCGCTAATTTCAGGAAGAAGTTGGAGAAAGCGTACGAAAGCTGAGATTAGTACTACAGTGTCGGGGTATTTTGATATATAAAGAATACGAATATCTTTTCATCCCAAAAATATCAAAGATGTAAAGAGAAGAAAGTGTAAAGAAAAGACTGTCTTTCAGCAATCTATAAGCTAGTAAATTTCTCTTGCTATTAAACATTAAGAACCTTCCAATTTCATTGGTCGTTTTTTCGCTTCAAATTCGGGAGGGCAGAATCAGTCGTTTCAGAAGGATGGTATGTATCCAAATCATCATATATTTTTAATTTAGTACGATTGAAATCAGTTGTTAAGTTGAAGAAACCTGAATCGATCAAATAGACTGCACTGAAACCGAGGTAGAGGAATAACAAATACTTCAGTCCAACTGCGCTAATGTTTTGAGACAAAAGCATAGCGAGGAGGGACTATGTTAAATCTTTTACCTCAGATGAGTTCACAAGGACTAGTTATGGGTGGGTTGACATGAAATGTAGTGTATTAGTGGGGGGAGTTCGATGTGTTTGTGAAAGTGATAACTTTTCAGAGCTGGGAAGGATGTCTTCTTCCGCTGTCTATATACTCGATCTTAAAGGCAAAGTAAGTGAAGAGTGAAATCCCGGCATATCTTTGTGCTTCTTTTTCGAATGCAGACATTCAGGTGCGAGATATCGGCAGAAAATTCGAAGTCAGATCGTTTTGGAGTAATTGGTCTGACAAGCTCTTACTAAAGCATGTTTAGTATAATGATCAAAATTAAAATAGGTGTTGTTAGTAGGCCAGATGAAGAAGTAATGTTTTCCTAAAGATATTACGTCTATTTACGACACATTCTCTTAATATTCTTGATAACAGGCGATAATATCAAGAAATTATCGAGGCGATATAGACATGGGTGTCATCGATAAGTTCATGCCGCTGTTATTGGAACGTGAAGAAGAAAGTCGTCAGAGTCCAGCTCTCGAGCACCCTGAAGCTACGTTCATATATATCAGACATTCAAATCTTTACTGCAAGTCTTCTAATTCATATTGTTTGTTGTTGAGTCAGTGGAATCATAAAGCTTCTGATGTTACATAAATTTCTCATACATTGATATTGTACTCTGCACTACAGCAAGCAGCTCTTAATTGCTGTAGTGTAGAGCAAATATTGTCAGTTTGAGTAATGTAGATTCATTATTAGTGTAGAAGGTATTAGTTTAGAAAGGATCTGTTTTCAGTTATTTGAAATTTTCACATAGGTTGTAGAAACTTTCACATAAGTTGTTGTAGATTCTGAAGCTGTAAACTTATACTTTGGTGTGGTTTATCAGATATTTTCAAATTCATACCAGTTGCTTTTTGGTTGTAGATTACCTCACGGAAATTTTAAAAAGGTCTTTTTGCAGTCGATTTTATATTCTCATCCTTTCAGTTGTTTCAATATCACGGAAGAATGTAAATGTAGCACTAGTGCTTACATTTCTGTACAAGATAGTGGAAGTATTCGGGGAATATCTTAAAGATGTCGAGGAAGAATCGGTTCGTGATAATTTTGTAATCATTTATGAATTGCTCGATGAAATGATGGATTTCGGCTATCCACAAACAACTGAGGGAAAAATTTTGCAAGAGTGAGTTTCTTCCTTTTGGTTAGTGCATATTTATTTGTAAGGGCTCTAGAGATTTCTTGATATTGCTACAAATACATCATAGATGGTTAATTATGTGTGATTAGGTTCATTACGCAAGAAGGACACAAATTGGAAACTGCACCTCGACCACCGATGGCTGTCACAAACGCCGTTTCATGGCGTTCAGAAGGTCTCAAGTATCGCAAAAATGAAGTGTTTTTAGATGTCATAGAATCTGTTAATTTATTGGTAAGTCCAAATTATTTTGGAAAAACAGTTTTTTATTGTTTCTTCTAGCTTACTGCAGTGTGAGAACCTTCTTTTATGTTTGTTTCCAAAAGATCTCTGGTTCGACTTCGATTTGTAATATGTTGTTGCAGGCAAATGCAAATGGTGTAGTGCTACAAAGTGAAATAGTTGGTTCAGTTAAGATGCGCGTCTATTTGACGGGTATGCCAGAACTTCGATTGGGTCTTAATGACAAAGTTTTATTTGAAAGTAGTGGGAGTGAGTTTTTTCCTTTGTTTTTTTTTCATGCAGAAAGAACTTCTTTATCTCTGAATATACTTTCAAAAATAAAGTATTTTCCTCCTTCAAAATATATGGTTAAATACTGATATTTTTTTCCGTCTTTAGCTTAGGGAAGCAAGTATGTCTTTATTGTTGATTTGTTAAGCAAATTTCTATTATTACTTTTCAGGAGGTAAAAACAGATCGGTGGAGTTAGAAGATGTAAAATTTCATCAATGTGTTCGTTTATCTCGTTTTGAAAATGACCGAACAATCAGTTTTATACCACCAGATGGAGAATTTGAATTGATGAGTTATCGTTTAATGACTGTTGTTAAGCCACTTATTTGGATGGAAGCAGTCGTTGAAAGGCATAGTCATTCAAGGATCGAATATATGATAAAGGCAAATGGTTATCAGAGTTTTCTAAAATTTGTCCATAATATCCTTCCCTATCAAAATGAACTTTGAAGCTATGATCAACGAACTACTCTTAGCATGCTGCAACTCTACCAATTTTCTTTTTCCTATTTAGTTTAGTTTCAGCGGGAACAGAAATGGTTTATACTTTTCAAATGTTGTAGTTATGCAGTATAAATTTCCTGCAATAAAAATTCATTGTCACGTTTTTTTTTACCAATTTTATTCAAGGTCATTTGCATCGGCTACAGTAATAATTCTTGCTATTTTCAAAGTTTATCATTCTTTCAGGCGAAGTCACAGTTCAAACGACGTTCTACAGCAAATAATGTGGAGATTATTATCCCAGTACCAAGTGATGCTGATTCACCCATATTCAAGACCTCCATTGGAACAGTAAAGTACATGCCGGAACAAAATTCATTTGTTTGGACAATTAAAAGTTTTCCAGGTTATGGAGCTTTTCAACCTCAAAAAGACGAAAAATGTTTACCTGCGACTGTAGTGAAAAAGTAAATCAAATCAGGAATCAGCATAATATTTCAGGGGGGATAATCTTTATTCATGGCAGTTCTGAGTCTTTCCTATATATTTTCAACCTGATATTTCAGCTAACTTATCGGAAGTCGGAGGTAACATTTTGATTGGCATTAGCTCAGAGGCTAGATGAATAGTGGTACCAGAAAAACCATTTGGTAATCTGATTTGACGTCCAATCGAATTTGAATTCACCTTCTAGATATTGCAGTGCAAACAATCTGATTAATTAACTGAAGTTGCAGGTGGCAAAGAATACTTGATGCGAGCACATTTCAACTTACCGTCGGTTCAGTGTGAAGACCGCGAAGGTCGTCCGCCAATGAAAGTAAAATTTGAGATTCCATATTTCACAACTTCTGGAATACAGGTACATTTCTTTCGATGATAATTTTACCTAGTTGTGTTTATTGCAGCAGTTAATTAATTTTTTTTGAAGTCATGGATACATCCGTTCTTCTCTAGGTTATTCCCAATCAGTGGATATAGCTATATTTCGCTCTTTGTTCTAATGGTCTGTGGTGCTTTAGTTGTACCTACTTCACTTCCATTCCTAGCCGGAAATTTCCATCTCTTTCCATTTTCCTCTTTGGCCTTGGTTTAAGAATGATTTTTCTTTACTCTCGCGAAACTTTGTTAGCACTGTTTTTGGAACAGGTCCTTACAAATTTTCGTTTTCTTTATCAATAATTTTAATTCATTTTGTAGGTACGCTACCTTAAAATTATTGAAAAAAGTGGTTATCAAGCTTTACCATGGGTGCGCTACATTACACAAAATGGTGACTACCAACTGCGTATGATGTAATCATTTCTCATTTTATATCTGTATTTAATGAAATTTTATGTGAAACCGGTGAATTGAAGCATTATGTCTTGCTGTCCGTTTTTTGCAATCGGCAGCCGTTTTACATGAATCATTAGAATCATTATATCATTCGAATTTCATATAAATGTTTCAAAGTTCTCGTTTCTTAAGGCAGTCTTATATTTTCAAAGCTTCATTAAATAAAATTCATTTGATGTATTCCATTGGTTTGTTTTATTTTTTATTTCATAATTAGAGAAACCTTGATTTATTGAAATTATACCTTTTTTTTTAAATGAAGAAGAGTACTACTAAATCTTCTTAAAATTTTTGAAAGGTGTTGTCTTGTACTTGTTTATGTGTTGAAAAAAACACCAAATGTCTTGAATGTCCTTTACGTAGTCGTAATGGGTCATCTCATTTTCATTACTGCATTTTTGTTGATTTTATGTTTTGTTCCCATTGAATTACTGAGTCTTGTAATGCCTATTTTGATGTCGAACCTTTATTTTAAGATAAGCATTTCAAATATTCAAAATGTTGAGATATCGAGCATGTATATATCCGATAATTAGGAGACAACGTTGAATTTTAGGTCATACTTATGCGCTTTATTCTCCAGTTCGGACTTCCGTATTAGAAATACAGAGGAATCTAGCAGTGATGAAATACCCTGTTTAAACTTTGATGCACTCTTATCCTTCACTGTGGATCTCTTATAACCAAAATATTTTTTTTACTTTTCTATGCTGTTTCATTGAAATGATTAGTTTATCTCCTGAATTTCGTGCTGCATGATGCATTTTTGTTATCTTATATTGCCCATTTTGTGATTTTCTAAACTTAATGTTATATGATGCATTTTTGCTATTTCCTTGCATTGCCTACGTTTTCATGTTCCCAGTTTTTCTGTTGTTAACAGTGGATTTTGTTTGAGAAAGATGAAGTATGGGTTTGTAATAGAAATTTGATTCAGGTAAGAAATTTTTAGTGCAAATAATAAATGGGAGGGAGAATGGTAGATGATAAGCTTGTTTGCGAAAAGGAAATGATTATTTGTATTTGTATAGGATAACCATTCTCAAGTTGTATAGGATAACCATTATCACGAATCTTGTGCTTTGCAGTTCTTCACACTCGTCTTTACTCTTTAAACAAACGAACGCTGGATTAACTTGCAGGAAGATCTTAAAAGTGTTATCTGCAGTCTGAATCTCATAATGTAGATCAGTACTTGTGAAATGTTTCTTGCTTATGTTTGTAATAAATTATTTCTCGGTTTCCTCACAAAAATATTGAAAGCATTTATGTTTGGGCAAGTATCTTTTCGAGCTCAGAACGGTAGTTACGTTTAGGATATATTTTCCACGTCTGAAAGTATGTGGTCTTTTTTAAAACTTAGCTTTGGTAAGGATATTTTTTCTTTGTTGCATAAGGAAGTAATCTCGTTTTCTCAATGCTTTTAGTTGCTACCATAATTTACTTATCAAATTAATGAAATAATTCAATAGCATTCCTCAGTTTTAACGCCGCTGCAGTACATAAGAAGCTTTGTTGTAATATTGACTTTCCAACGCCTCGATAGCTGGTAATCCATTCGTTGTTTAGTTCACATTTCCATTCAATTTGGTCAAATGAAATTCTCGGCGTTGCAGTATTAAAACTTTTTCCTACAAACATTGAGGTGGTGGTAATTAAGTTTATGCTTTTTGATGACTGAGAGAGAGAGGGAGAAAAAGTTTGGGAATTATGTTATTTTATGTTGCAGAAATGATTCTCAGGAAGATGGTTTTGAACAGTTCACTCCGCTGTTTTGGAATCTTCCCATCACAAGTGTCTTGCTTTAGGCGCGAGTTCTCTCGACTTATTTCTACATATTCAAGTCAGAAGCAAAGATGTAGAAGAAATTCGTATTTGATGTTGTGTTCATTTAATGTATGTGCAATTTTTTTGATTGTAAAGCATTTGAGAGGTTCGTTGTTTCGTTTCACTCCGGAAATGCTCTCTGAATGTTTCAATTTCAGGTTCCATTGCTTGAATTCGAGCAACGCAAGCTCAGCGACAGCTTAAAAGGAGCAGAACATGGCATCCGAAAAGATGGTGAAATGAATGGATGCATTGGAATAGAATATAGAAATGACGTACGAATGACGGAGGTGACAGTTCCGAAAACGGTGGCTAAAGAATCAATTTCTGGTTTGGAAGTAGTAGAGGTGGTTACGGCCGAGCTGCAAAGAAATGGGAAGTTCTTTATTCTTCCTATGAATGACGCTATCGCTATGGAAGCTGTCACGAAAGCTTTCAGACTTTTTCTCAATATCGGTAAGGTGAACATCAGTTTTTTATTCCTAACTTCATAATATGTGAAAATATTGAAGGTAAAGCTTTAAAAATGGGGAGATTGGTTGGTGTGGGAGAAGGCTGCTAACATTAGAAACTACTTTTCCCTTTGAAACTAATAAAATTATGAAATTTTCTCATGATTTCTTTAGTTTTAAAGAAAGCAGTAATCATTTCGGCTTTTCAGTATGAATTGTTAAATACTAGGGATTCAACCGGAGTTCATCATTGATTCCTGCGTCTCTATGCCTCAGCTGTTTGTATCACTAACTCAAAAAGGAGAAACAAGCATTCAGATAATCGAACTTATTGTGGATTTCTGCCAGCTTACTTACGAAGACTCCATTCGCATTTTCGCAACGTAGGTTTCATGTTGTTTATCTATCGGTCTGGAGGTCTTTTTACGTTGTTTCACTAGTCAATATTCCATTAACTTATTCATTTTAACCATTGCCTATTTTCGTTAATAAAGCCTGTCATTTTGAGTCTCATTCGAGAAAACAGGAAATTAAGGTTCATGATCTTTCTTAGATATAATGAAGAGCTACTATCAGTAGGACCTGAAGAAGTTCAGAAATGCATGGAAGTACTTGATTCATTTGGATTCCAAGACGAAAAATTGGGAGAAGCCATTTTTTCATGTCCTGCGTTGCTTTTTGCCCATAAGTCTAATAGACTGGCGCAAAATGCCGAGAATTTATTTTCCCATTTCAGTAAAAATCAGGTTTGTTTTTAGTAAATATCTCATATCATATTACGAGCGTAACAACCTTCATCGCTTCTGCGGAAAATTTCTTTATTTATTAAGAAAAGCTTATAAAAAAATGAACCATGAAGAAGTTAGAGTGGTCTAGACAGCACCTTTATTCTTTGAAAGGATAAAGGTGCTGTCTAGACCACTCTAACTTCTTCATCCCAGAAAATACTGGAAAATTGATAGTATATAATTGCTGAATTTCAGTTTTATTCGTTGTTAAAAGCCTGTCCAGAAATCTTGTTGGGCAATACTAACGAAACAGAGGATAAAATTGAATATATTTATTGTCATATGCTCATGGAGGGCGAAGACTTTGCAAACTGCACGAATCTCGCACAAATATCATTGGAGGAATTGATAGATCGCCATGAATTCTTGCTGAAAACAGGCACTTATAAAACTCCGGATCTAAAAAGACCACAGTTAAAAGTGGTTTGTTTATACAGGATTTGAAGATTTCCTTAATGGTAAAAACTGGATTTGGACTGAAAACTTCAGATTTAAATAGTTCCATATTAGAGATTTATCAAGTTGCATAGGTTTTCTTGTCATTAACACTTTTGAAATGATGAAACGCATCTGGGTCGTGTATCTCTGTTCCATACTAGTCACTTGTCCTGAATTTCATTTACGTATGGATGACATCTCTGGACTCTGGCTTAATGGTGGTTTTTTTTTTTTGTCATGAATGTCACTCTAAATCATCTGGTCCTTACGTTGTATTTCCAGAAAAATCCCAAACTAAAGAAGATTCTGGATAGCAGTGCGGAACATTTCGCGAAAAGAATAGGTCTTGTGTCCATAGAGGAATGGTACCTATTCAAAGAGTTACAAAATAAACGACGGCTAATAGAATCGGAGGGAAAAGTGCGTCCTTTTGAACGGATCAAGCCATCAATGCGAAAGCAGTTGGAACGTAAGAAGAAATCACTTCCGTCGAATGATTCTGAAACGTTTGAATCATACAATGAAAGGTATTAATAAAAGATATTCGAACTGGGACTTTTACATACTACCTTTCAATATGGGCTCTTTTTCTTCATCAATATGATGGAAATGAAGGTGATATGTTTTATGAAGTGTCTGATATTTCGGGCCGAGATTACAGGCTACGACTAAAGTGGGAAGGTTACCTTTACTTTCAAAAAGATGAAGACAAACTACTGGAACAAAAGGAAAAAGAGGAAGAGCATGAAAGACTTATCTTATGCGGTGTTTATGTACAGAATTATCATCTATTAAAACACAGCATTATCTAACATATTCCCAGAAAGAAAGAGAATCACCGACACGCTGAAGAAGTATATGTATATGCCAAGTCTTCCATGAGAATGTGGATTTTAAGCTACTGTAAGTTTAGGAGGTCTTGAAAAGAATCACTGTTTACGATTACACGGTTTATCCTTGTAGAACGTAAGGCTTCATGTAGGTTTTTTCTTAAGGTACAGATATGGGGAGTGAGTGTGTGTTTGGTGGATGGTTCTCTCCAGTCTTGATGGGTTGAGTTACCGGATATCATCACTGGTATTAGTTCATTCACTAAGTAGACAATTATTACTAAGGTTATTGTGGGATTCTGGAACGGCATGGAATGTTTCCGGAAGTGTTCAGAGTCTGTTAAAAAGGTTCAACTTTTAATATCTGAACAGGTAATTGAGGAAGCCCGTTATCTCGAACTCCTGGGAGAAGTGTTTCTTGTGAAATGTGTATGGTAGGAAGGTATCAGGGGTTAACGTACATGCAAAAGCTAGCAGGCTCTTTCTCATACTCATCTCGCTGATTTCCTTCACCTCTGTCTGCGGAAGACGCCTCACTTCACTCTACTGTTCTTGCATTTGATTTCCTGGCGTTGTGGTTCAGTGTGGATACGGTTTGCGAGGTAGACTTGAAGTGTCTCCCGGGTGCATCTAGATTCCTGTGAAAGCCCTCTTCTCTTCACTTGCTTAGTTGAGAACTTCAGACCTAATTGACTTGATTATTCAGGGCAAAAGAAATTTTATCAGTGCTTTAATATTTAGCTTGTAGCTTTTCAAGTCTCTTAATTTTCATTCATGTTTATTTTCTTAAGTAATGACTAGCATGATTATATGCTTAATTTTAAAGGTGTAAAAGTGCAGAAGACAGAATAAATTTTCTTAATAGTAACGCGAAGATTATTAGTATGGGTATATTGATATTGGAATAAGATTTGACGGTACCTGGAATAATAGCAAATTTTGATTTTCAACAAATTTCTTCAGATCTTGATTTTCAGGGCTCACAAGATAAACATATGGCTTCCTCTTACAGATCCGATGCTCTACTTCTTTTATCTTTCCTACTCAAGAAAATAATTTACATAAACTAATTTGCTGGAGCATGCCACGCAATGTTATTGAAAGTATAAAACAAAAGGTTTATCGACTACTGACGTGCTGTACTATGTAGTTATCACGTTTGACCTAATTCATTAATTTTCTTAATTTTCAGGGATGTAAACACTGAATACTTTATTGGTAAGTTGGGTGGAGAACTTCATCAAACGTATTATTGAATAGCATACCGAGTGGAGCTTCCTAATCCTTTGCAACACTCTTTTCTATTCACTTTGAAGTATGTTCACCGTCCTCGAATTTCGATAATTTGGATCCTCCTTACTTGTTTGTAATTTACCTAGTAAATATGAATCTTTCAAACGGAAAAAGTAAATAATTAATCGCATCAAGTATATGAATAGCTGCATATTTCGTGTATGATGTTTTTAATGTGTTATATCTGTTATAGTCATTTCAAACAAGGTCTAGATTTTGAATTATAAATGATTGGCGCGGAAGAAATCTAAGGTCTTTCTTCGAAGCAAGCTTATACTTGATAATGGGAGAACATATAATTGTCTTTTATCAATGTAATTTCGTGCGATTATGATAAGAGTTGAGTTGTAACGAGTCGGAGTACGGGACCTTCGTCAGATATCTTTCACAAAGTGATTTCACAGCAAAAATGAGGAAGTGCAGTTTTATTGGAACTGCTTTAGAAAAACTTAAGTGGGAAGAAGTACAATTTCATTTCATCTGTTTTGCGAAGCTTAGATTAATTGATAATTTGTTGATTTAGCCAGGAATCTTACTGTTACAAAGTAAAGGGGCATTGTTTTATTAAACTATGATAGTGGCGGTTGATATAGTGAAAAAAGGTGGATTGATTGAGAAATCGGAGAAAAAATTGATACCAATTTCTAAACAATTTTGATATAGATTCCTCAATTGTTGCACTTTTTTATTAAATAATTGTGTTGCAGTGAAACATTCAGGGTTCTCTTTTTTATAGATCAAACTTGGGTGTAATGTTGAATCAGTCGTCGTCTTCTTCCACTAAAAATTACATTGATGTTTGTGGCGAGATTAACGAATGTAGTAGCACTGCAGCTTCTCAGCAGCGTCTTCTTAGCGGTGGTACTGGTTCTAGACAGTTGAAGCAGGAGGAACCAATCGCTGCTGCTACCAGTGCTTGTGCAATCATCACAAATGAAACACCTAATATGAGCACTCATGATGAGGTTCGTTTTTAAAACTTAGTTTTCAAATGCATTTTCTTCGGTTAATGTGTTGCTTTGGCTTGCTGTTGAATTCAGTAATTGCCAGAATTTAGAATATATTTTTGATCCGCAATTTAGAATATGTCTTTGGTTCGTGATCTTGGTCTTATCCGACGGTGGATGAATTTAGCGGTGATTGGATGCTGTGGAATATTTAGACTTTATTGCGAAAATGACATTGAAGAACCCTGAGTTAAAAAGATTGTGATAATGTTTTACCAAGATCCATGTCAATTCTGAAAAATTTCAGGCTGGTTGCATGGCGAGTCTATTTCAGACTCCCCCTTGGGCATCAGTGGCTATTCTTCCGCCACATAATTTAGCCCAGCAACAGGGAGGCGTTACGAGAGAAGTTGTTGGAGGTACAAATCATCCATTGGCTATGCGTTATTCGAGTTTTGATGGAACCGCTGCTGCTGCTGCTGCTGCTGCTAAAGATCCTATGAATCCAATGAATGCACCTCTTTATCAAGTTAGTATTTGCCTTAATGATATTTGCCAAATGTTTGTGCGTTTATGCGCTAAGGGTGATCGAAAATAAAGACTGGGTATTGTCATTGGAGGACCACGGCTTTCTCGACTCTTCGAATTAGATTTGAGATGACGCTTTTGTACGTTAAATTGTCATAATTACATGTAATCCATGCGTAGCATGGGAATATTCCTCGAAAAAAAAAATTGAAAAAATTTTGAATTGCTGGATTAAAGCACGTTGACCGATTATATTTCTTAGTTTACATTATACTTAACCCATAAATTAAAGACACTGTTTAATGTGATTACTGAGATGAATAAAAATGTGTAAAAAGATAAAGTGCGAGCTATGCAGGGCTGTATTATTTCATATTTTTGTGGGGTAATGTACCTATAAAGATACGTAATCAGTGCTGCAATAAATGATGAAGGAAACACTGACGGTTTTTATATTTTATAAAAATATTGGTCATAAAATTTTTCCTTGCTTTTAATTTATCTATTGCTCCTGAATTTTGTAGATATTAAAATCCTTTTTTCGTTGTGTTCATGTAATGGAGATTTTAATACTAAGGTGGGAGCTTGGCTGCATAGATTGCCTTTGCAGTTTTAAATTCAAATTGAAAAAATTTCCCGTGCATTTTTGTTATTCGTCCTATTCACGTATTCAGATTCTTGAATATATGTCCTTGCATTTACCGCTGAACTTTAACTATCACGAAGGCATATTTGATACGTCACATGTCGCTGTAGCTTGCGTACTGTTAGGTAATGTCAACACTGCAGAAATGCCGAGCAGTCACACGTTTCACGCCACTTATTACATACTGCGATAATATTCTTTGTCAATCTCCTTAGTCTGCCATTTTGATTCCGCTGATTCTTCGATGTTGATGTCTATTTTGACTCCATGATTCTGACTTCTTTGATGAGACTTGTCAGGAAACTACCAATATTCAACGTTGTTGTCGTTAATTTATATTTACTTTTCTTCAAAGATTTTAGAAAAGTTTTACGCTAACTACTTGTTTAAACCGGACTTTTCAATGAAAAAACAGGAATGGATTTTGGGCGAATGCGACTGGAAAAATTATCAGGACTTTGGAAATTGTCATGGCTGGCTTTTTCATGTCCTGTTCCACATTTGAATAATTGATCCAAATTTCAAAGCACTGGATCGTTTATTTAGT
This sequence comes from Loa loa, assembly GCF_000183805.2. NCBI lineage: Eukaryota > Metazoa > Nematoda > Chromadorea > Rhabditida > Onchocercidae > Loa > Loa loa. Next base: position 115,999 of record NW_018108233.1, on the reverse strand, counting down.
GATGGATAGGGAACAAAGGTGCTTTCACGAGTAAAGTACAGTTATTAATTTAGAGTTTTCTTTTTAATTAGCTAGTTTTTCAACAAATTCGGCTTTTTCATTATCTCACATGTTCGGGGAAGTGCAGCATCCACATTTCTACCCAATCTTCCATTTTGTTTTTTTGCGATAGCGTATTTAGTGAGGGTAGAGATAGTTAGTCTCATTCCACAATTTAGTGCACTGTGATTCGTAATTTTTAGTGTCGGAAATTTGCTTCCTGCATGGAATACTCAGCTCTTAGTAAGGTATATAACACAAAAAAATGAAACAGGTTTAAATGGAAGAAAAAATCAATGAGGACAAAATTGAGAATCATATAACGGTGATGTGCTTTTTTGGATGTAGAAATTATTACTGTTACTTGGTAGAATTTCTCTGTTTCGTTCCCTGATTTTCCATTCACTTTTTTCTATTATAGTCATCGTTAGATTTTTTTTAGTCAAGCTTTTGTCGTATTAATCAATTGGTTCGATTTTCGCCTAGTAAAGTTTAAAAATCATCTCATGAAAGGAAACCGTAAAAGTAGTGGAAAAAAATGTCATAGTTCTTGTTTCGGAATGATGCGTATTCGCCATATCGCGTATACTATTTGAGTATATCTGTTCATATCTTGTATCTTTCGCTCATTATCTCACATATTCGGAAGGGGTGCAACACCTACAGTTTTAACCACTCTTCTATTTTTCTTTTCTTTTTTTTTGCGACAACGATTGGGACAGAAAATTTTTTCTCGTCTTTTATTTTATTTCTTTTCAGTCATTTTCACTTCTCTGTCTTCCTTTTTTTGTCATTTTTTTCATATATTGAATACTGAGATAGAAAAATGGTCTAGCAGAGTTTGTTTTATTTTATTTTATTTTTTATTTTTTTATTATAGTTTTATTATTTTATTTCTGTGCGTACTGATAAAATGACGAAGGTCGTAGATACCAGCTTTTATTGGGTAAGAAACATTTATGAAAACCAGTTTGACATTCTTCGAAGAGATTGTCGTTTGAGTACATTCAAGCTTTCGTCCATCATTTTCTTTATCTCACTATTTTTTCGCAGTGCACTTTATGTGTACTCCAATTATAACATTCATGATTGATGATGTTTCTTGATTTCTCTGAAAATACATTTTCCACCTTTAATTTTTGTTTCGTTTTTTGTGGGACATTGTTACATTTTTTTTATCTGTGCTGAGACACATCTTCCAAAACTGAGGAAAGATGACCTTCTTAATATTGATTTGTTGCAGTTTCCCCCAATCTATGGTCATTCTGGTCATTCTGCTATTGAAACTGGAATTTCATAAAAGTTGATCCTCCAACGTACTGCAGAGACTGTTTCATGTTGTTCGGTATCTTACTATTAATTTTCTAGCTGCATCTCCATATTTTAGAAGTAATTAAAGTGTCTAGTCTAGGTTTATATCTTTTATTATGAGTCATTTAAAGTTTTTTTAATATATCCGAACGGCGCACCAAACTTGTACTTATATTCTTGTAGGTTATGGAAGTAAGTTTATCAGTGGATTTTTAATCTTTTCGGAACAGACATAGATGGCCAGTTGTAACTTTTTCAGCCCATTCTTCATAATTAATTCACTGGTTGTGCTATTTTTTGCAGTACCAAAAGAAGTCATAGAAGTAGACTGCACGACTGAATCTAATGGAACTGAGTAAATGATAGTTATCATGCGGTCGGTTTTGTGACAGGCTATAAAAGATGTAAACGCTGGAAATTTCTCTTTCTCTCTCAATTAATCAATCTCTTTCTCATGGTTGTTGTACTCTCTGGTGGGAAAATACTCACTTTTTGCATTTGGAAAGGAGCAGAAGAAAAAACTGTCATCGCGAAAGTTTGAGAGAAGTTCGATTGGCCGATCAAAAGTTTCAATAGCTTGCTGATTTTCGCACGGGGGATAAGAGTGGTTTGTTTACAACGGCAGCAATGAAGTGTGTCGGAATCAAATTTCTTGAAAGAGACGTTAAAAAGGGATTCATGCCCAGGATAAAGTACAGCAGTAGCTATTAAAGTATGTTGTACTTTTCTGGACACTTTCAAAAGAGTCAGGATTTTTCCATGAATATGTAGCTAAAGGGGCTGTATTGCTGAAAAAAGCGGAGAATTACTGCTGGAAGTTCTACATAGGCAAGGAGCATTTTTTCAGTATTTCTGTTTCGAAATGTAAGTGTTACATACAACAGTCATTAATTGAATTGTCGTACTTCACTATAACCATAATATTACCCTTAAATATATCTCTGTGTCTCGGTAGGGGGAAACATCAGGTAAACACCATGCAAATTTTGAATCAATATAGGAGATTTGAAGAAATCGAGGTTGTATTATGTTTTTTCTATCCTTCTACTCCTCCAGCTGTTGTCTAATTAGCTGGGAACAAAAGATAAAAACTTATGAATCCACTAAGTCTAAGAAACTAACTGATGACTTTTTTCTTCTGTAAGGACTATTAAGGATTACTTTGTTTCAGCAAAGTGACAGTCTTTTTAGGACCAAATATTGTTTTGTTGTTCACAAATTATCACATCTTCCAGATTCTTTTAATTAATGTTGCTTCAGTATGTTTCTCTTCATACGTACGCTATTATTAGCTTTTGACAAATAATGACTTTGTGTGTTTTTTTTTTTTCATATGAGCAGTTTTCTTACCAATCTTCTCTCTTTTGTTCTAAATGCACTAAATTGTTGGAAATTCCTACGAACTATCTTTTTGTAAGCTTGAGCAACTCGCTCATGTCTAATCCAAGTATGAATGAAGCGGGATGAATGATAAAACAAAATATCTTCTTGATGTGAAAGTAATTCTAAAAGTATAATTATTAATAATAAATATGTGAGAAGTTTCTCCACATCAAGTTTTTGGCAGTATACTGAGAGAGAATGGAGAAGTGACTATGTGTAGAGATCACTGTAATGGATGAAAAACTATGCGCTTTTCACATTAACCAGCTCTTTCTACTTTTCTCTACCGACATGACTCAAATGACTAAAACCATAAACCTACAATTTAATTTTGTGAGGTTGGGTTATCACTTTGTTATGTTTCGTTTTTGTTTTATTATTAGCATATTATAGATTAAGACAATGCCTTAGGAGAAGCTTTTAGTTTCGATGGTGCTAGTCAGATTTTCACTACCTTGATATAAAATGGCGCAACTAATGTCATCCGACCAAGTTATTTGTTTTAAATATGTGGGGTCTACATCTTGTTCCCTTCCACTGTATTTGTTGCAAGATTTACAATGCACGCTATCATCCCGGGTTACTGATTCAACAATCTCATTTTCGAGTGGTACGTTTCCTTATGTGCTGGCAGTTCGTTATTGTATAAACCAGCATATTTCTTCAGCGTGCTACCCTACAATACGATTAAGCAAGCCTTTGTCGTGTTATATAATGTCGAACATCATGCAGGTATTCGCCTGTATCAGGGTTGGGCAATTAATTCCATAAGGAGACACATAAGAAATTGGAATGGTTTTTGACCCAGTGCATCGTATTCCGCATATATATATATATATATAATCCTTTCAATAAAAAACAATAATTGAAACATTATAATGGATTCACCGAAATGTGGAGGACTAATTACATCATTATTCAATGTTGGAATGATGAATTTATGATGAAAGATCAATGGACTTTAAATTTGGAAGGTTTTAATTTAAGGTTAGTCTGGCATGCTTATTTATGGTATGACAAAAAAGTAGATAAAAATTTGGGAAATCACTGCATAAGACCAGCACTGGTTAAAATTTGAAAAATTACATAGATTATACTCGAAAACACAAAGCTGGATATTCCCATCTAAAACATTTTATATAAAACAACTAGGAGAAAGAATCTGGCCAACATATAATTATATATTGAGAAAACAAAGTGCAGAAATGGAATTAAAATCAAAGGTGGTAAAGGAAACTGATCCAGACATATATATATATATATATATATACAGTCAATCAGGGCAGCCTCCACTGTCTGCCAAATTGGCGGATGGGCT
>NW_018108233.1:108600-111617 GCF_000183805.2 Loa loa | reverse complement strand
GCAGCACTGGTTAAAATTTGAAAAAATACATAGATTATACTCGAAAACACAAAGCTGGATATTCCCATCTAAAGCATTTTATATAAAACAATTAGGAGAAGGAACTGGCCAACATATAATTTTATATATATATATATGTCCGAGTGAAAAGCGGAGAGGCAAGGAGAGAGTGGGAAGCTACCGTGGCTCCGTGGGCAGAAAAAATTTGGTGGAGGACCGTGTCAGACTTCTGACTCGCGGACCAAATCACGTCTATATCCAAATCAGGGTCAAAGCATGCTAGTCATTTACATTGTCTTTATTTGATATCCATTTGTCATTAATGCGATTTTCTATTTTATGTTTCCGGCTCAGGCTATTCTATTGTACAAATTTCTTATTAGAGGAAAAGTGATTTTTGATTCACGGAAAATGAGATACTTATGCGATAATGCAACAAAATCCTTCGAAGATGGATTTGCTTTTTTTTGGATGAACTTGCTCTAACAGAATTTTTTTTTCCTCAAATATGTATTGTCAGATGTGGAAAGTTTCTCAGTCCTCTTCGATTTACGCCCTTGTTATTTATATTTGCTTTTTCTCTTAGCTACATTTTTTTTTCCAGTTCAGAAGTGCCAACTAGTGTAGTACAGTGGTGAACGAGCGGTCTATGTCATCTTGATTTGCTTCCATGCATGCTTTATGTGCTAGAGAAAGAACACAGATAATATTTATTTTTATCCACCTGATAATATTTTGTGAAATAGCTTGGAAGTGTATGTGCCTCCCTTGCGATTTACTAATATTATTTGCTTGTTGATTTGCTTTACGAAGCACGGCAGATTTTTCTCCTTATATTATAGAAAATCCATCTTTTATTTGAAACCGTCGGCTAGCAATTTTTGATCTCCCTATTTTTCCCTTTTTCATTTCATTTCTAGAAATAAGAGTTTTCTCGGTTTTGTTTTGTAACAAATTTTATTTCTGTTTGAAAATTTGAGCTATGAATCTTTTCAGTGATGGAAAAATTGTTAAAGTTTCTCCAAAAAAGGTGGGGGGAATTTTTTTTTTTTTGGAAAACGTCATTGCAGTTTTTTCATTCGTATTTTGGAAATCATTGTTATGGTTGTTGCCATGGTTTTTGCTTCTTGGCGTGGGTAGTGGCATATTTTTTGAAAATTTCCTTTTTTGTTACCATATGTGGAGCAGGGCCTGATCCATCTTGTCAGAACAGAAGTTTTCTTTGCATCAGTTGAAATATGTTTCAAAAAAGACACTCCATAGCGGACCACAGTACAGCTGGAAAAATTTCCATTCATTTCCACAATTCAATTCAATCATGTCTGTGTATCCACAGTCTCTCGCCGTTTCTCTTCTTACTTCCAAAAAAAAAAAACAAAGCAGGGTGAGAGGTAGTAGCAATTTTTACCCTCCCCGTCCTCTTTTCCTCCCTCACTCTACTACAAAAAGCCCCCCAGTACAAAAGCGAACTCTTCCAGACGTTTTCCTTTCTCTTTCTATCACCCCTGCAATCCGTCTCTCGTGTTGCACGTCTCCACTACATTTCTGCGTTCCTTACAACAATCTTTTTGAAATTTTTATGCAAATTTGCTATAAAAGCTCTGGAGCAGCTCTTACTCATTCTCGCTTTTGCAGCTCTTCCCTTTATTAAGGCCGGCTTTCATCGGTTCGGAAGACTTCGTTCGGATGATGTCTTTTGATAAATCTTTTGATTCTTCACGAACTTTCAGAATAAGAGGGTATTGTCCTGACAGCTGTCTAATCAGCTGATAGTTGAGAGGGTATGAAATGGGATGTTGACCAGAATTCTCGAAAGATTAGTTGATGTGGTACCATCGAACGTGCAGCGTAACAAAACGACACGCTGCAATGGGATGGTGCTGGTACACTACATTAAAGGAGAATCTGCTGTACTCGGAAGGTTTTTACTAGAAAGGATGGGTTGACGCAGACAGGCGGGCTGAAACAGGGTAGGTTACCGTGTCTGATGGATTTTTTTCTCCATAACTGCATCAGAAATAAAGGTCGAGATTAAATTTCGGAATATTTCCAGTTTCAAGATTTGGATATGATAGCAAGTATAGTGGCAAAGGAACAGGCACTATTGAAGATGAACACAGCAGCAGCATCGAGCACTGCAGAACATGGTCGTCTGGCAGGTTTTGCTATACCAAATCGCGCACATACCCAGGTTATAGTTAACGGGTATGTATCATGATCACAATGTCTTTTTTTCGTATTCTAATACTTATAAAAGTAATATGTTATACCAGCACTGATTGGTTTTTCTTTTTTTGCAATTTTCACATTTGAATTTAATATGCAACTCATCCTGAGTTAAAAACTTTAGCTAGTTGAGATTTTATATCTATCTTAAGTCGATGCATAAGCTTACATCCATTACGGGAATGTCCAGAAATCTAAAGATTTTCTGGACATTTTCCATATATTGAATAATGTATTTATTATTGTTTGACTTTTCAGTTTTCGATTATCTTTCTGTATATGTGCATTTAATATCTTAAATGTTGCATTTATCCTTCTCTCTCCTTTAAAAAATACTAACAAAGTATGTTCAATTGCAGAGCACGAGAGAATATGTCATCACCAAGTGAAATGTCACCAACTTCATGCTCTCCGTCATCATCCGACACATTGCAGAGCACCCAAGGAGGGACCAGTACTGCGATTCGCGCACATAACGAACATCCCGGCCCGGAAGACACTGCACCCAAAAGTGGAAATGGTTAGTGCAGATACGTATTGTTTTCCCGACAGTTACTTGTGCTGCTTTTAAAAGATATGAGCGCAATAATGCTTAGAATGCTTACATCTCGCAAATTCAGTTAAAACGTTTGTTTTTCAAGAAAAACAAAAATTTCCTGTCACTTATATGGAGATAGGAACGGTAAATTTGTAGATTTCCAGTCTCTTAAAGATTTCAGTTCTTTGAATAAGTAGATGAGGTGCAGCATTTGAGAATCCCTTCTGTTATATTAAATTTATTGATTCACTTG
>NW_018108233.1:102965-108252 GCF_000183805.2 Loa loa | reverse complement strand
ATTGCAGAGCACGAGAGAATATGTCATCACCAAGTGAAATGTCACCAACTTCATGCTCTCCGTCATCATCCGACACATTGCAGAGCACCCAAGGAGGGACCAGTACTGCGATTCGCGCACATAACGAACATCCCGGCCCGGAAGACACTGCACCCAAAAGTGGAAATGGTTAGTGCAGATACGTATTGTTTTCCCGACAGTTACTTGTGCTGCTTTTAAAAGATATGAGCGCAATAATGCTTAGAATGCTTACATCTCGCAAATTCAGTTAAAACGTTTGTTTTTCAAGAAAACAAAAATTTCCTGTCACTTATATGGAGATAGGAACGGTAAATTTGTAGATTTCCAGTCTCTTAAAGATTTCAGTTCTTTGAATAAGTAGATGAGGTGCAGCATTTGAGAATCCCTTCTGTTATATTAAATTTATTGATTCACTTATTTTTCTAAAAGATATGCATCATCTAATAGTTTCTAGAATTATCCTTCATTATTGTTTGTCATCTATTTCTGTTGTCATTTTCAAAACTCAATTATTGACTTGTCATTTTCAGAATCACCTGTGGATGTGACGAGTCTCATGAAAGGTACTTTCTTATTTCTTTCGAAACTTAGCATTCTAATTTATATTCATTTAGTTTCATATGAAGTGAGGGAGGTAACATGAATCCATGTTGAAAAAATACACGCTTTGTAGAAAATAGAATGGATGTGGGCTATTCATTTATTCGGTGTAAGCCACTTGAATGGAAATTTAGGCAACAGAGATCTAGCGCCATTTATTTCTACCAACCAACTAATGCCGTCAACCTTTGGAGTAGGTAAACATATCGTCTACTTCTTTTAAACTTTCCAAGACAGAGTTCCTGATGATTTTTATTGATCAGGGGAATGAGGATTGCATATAAGGAAATAAAAAATACTTTCGAGTTGCTTTCCTGACGAACTAGGGTGACGAAATTGTAAACAAAAAGGCACCTAAAGTTAGAACGAACGAATTTCAGGCTCGTTTAGTCTTGCTTATCAGCAGCATAGCCTAGGACCAAGTAATAGTTCTCAACAACAGCAAGCAAGCAGTTCACGAGAAAGCAATGTTCAAAGCGGCAATACGGCGCTGCGTTCTAGGCATCGCTCGAGCCACCATGATGGGCTTATCAAATGCCATTATTGTCCTAAGAAGTGGGCCGATCAAGCCGTGGTTTGTTTTTCGACAAAAGTGGACTATGTTTAGGCTCAGAAATGAGATGTTTCCATAGAATAGGAGATAGTGAGACTTCGACTTTGAAGACTTGATATTTGAAAATTTGAAAAAAAAAACAGATATTTGAAAATCTCCGGCATGTTTAGCGGATGATAGCCAGGATGTTAGTATCCCTACTCTTAAATATCAGGCGTTGCAAATATTTTAAAATACGTCTCGCGACGATAAAGGTCTTTTAATTTTTAGTTTCGCAGTTTTCATCATCGATGGAAATATATTTTATTCTGGCTGTTACCTTTCTTGCTTTTTTATTTCCTATTTGAAAATTCGAGTTGATCAGTATGAAATGCGAGACAGTCATCGAAACCTTTTTATCCAAAAGATATCTGACTTTATTTCAGCTTTCTTAACTTCATTTTCCTTCTCCGTTTACATCTTGGATACTTTTTGATCCTGTATTTACTGTTGCACTATTCTTTGACGACATCTGTAGTGTCTTCAGTTCTGTTCTATTTATCTTTCAAACATAACAATAAATGAATGTCAGTCATAATCAATGGTCGAATAGGGAGCTTGATAAATCTCTTAATATAATCTCATTTAATATTCGAGATTACTGTTCGGTCGTAGATTATAAACATTGAATTAAATTACCAGTTTGTGAGGAGTTTTCAGTCCCATGCAAAGTCCTCTTCAATTTCTGGTCTTTTCCTGGTGTTTGTTGTAGTTGTCAACTGTTGGTAATGATATTGCACCTTTATGTTTATTTATTTTTATTTTTTGTGTTGTTACACATTCTTTCCTAAAAGATGTTTTTAATGTTTTATCAGCGAAAGGACTGGATTATTTTAATTAGTTTTAGATACCAATGCAGAATGATGGCGAAATGTTTACTGTTTATTTTAAATTGTAGGGAAACCGGGTTAAACAAACCATTTGGTGTCAGAGTCAGTTTGAAAACAATGCTTCCTGAAATTATGAAGTTCTCTGATATTCTTTACTGTTCCTGTGGACTACGATAGGGGGATTATGTAATTGATGGTTGCATCTTATTTAATATTCGAGATTCACTATTGGATGCTTCCTTGACCATTCTATGAATCCTTAGGTCGTCGAATATAGAATTGGCATGATATTTGATCGACAATTATCATTGCTGCACTGTCAAAACAACTACAGTAAAATGATGCTAAGAATATTGTAACCATCATGCACAAACTTTAGGTGCGTTCCGTGATTTTAACCTCCCTTCTTCTGTTGACAGCTGATTAACTAACAAATTATTCTTCTTTAGCATCAAAGAGATCTTTACCTTTGAAGTACTTCCATGAATACAGCCCTGGAGAGGAAATAACTTTTTTGGATCAAAAACCCATTCTCTATTTTTCGCCTTCTTAAGCAGTATTTATGCATCATCACAATTGACTAATAACAAATAACTGTGAAAATAACAAGGTTGAGAGGATCTGCCTTGCAAACCTGAAATGTTCTAACAATTATATTGATTTTCATGCTTTGACAAAATTCTTACACAGCATCTCCAAATGCGTATGATATTCTATTGCAATTGCTTCTGAAGTCCTAGACCTCCAGTTCATTATTATATGTGTTGATTATTGTCTAGCGTTCTTTTTCTAGTTCGTGAAAACCAGATCAAATTATTCAGGTTTATTATGGTTATTCCGAGTCATGTAAAGTTTTTTAGAACATAGTTCGAGTTACAATATAGAACGTTTCCGCCTTGTGTTGAATGTTCTCTGATAAAACGCAAGAATTTGGCTAAGATTGGGGAGTCAGAAAGTGGAGTAACACAGTGTTTCTACAGTTTGGAAAGGGTTATGGGAAAGGATAATCCCAGATGAAAGCTGCTAAACCACTTATTTAAAACATCAACCTCGCATATAATGAGATATCACATATGAAATGACGTCGATAAGGTACTAATGAAAAGGCAGGAAATGTTCTAAAAACTTGGAGTCGGTAGTTCTGCTTCGTTTGAATAACAAAAGCTAAGTGTCGAGGCTACATGAGCTCTCCAAAATTGAATTTATCCATTATTGAAAATTTTGTAAGCCTTTTTGAGGAAACCAAATTACAGGCATGTACAACGCACATGGGTAGTCATTGCCTATATCTTTGTTGGAATCTCTGTTTAAGTCCCAAACCAGAACGCAAAGTCCAAATTCGAGATTCCAGTTAGATGTCGCATTTAATTTAATTTATTGCGATATACCATTTTGCATACGAAATATTCGTCTACTTATTCTAACACAGAAGGTCAAGCAGTCGAAAAATATTTTAAAACCAAACGTTAACCATAACCTAATATTGTAACATAGAGTACATTCTCTATAGGAATTATTTACTTCGAAATTTTTTATAATAGAATTTGATTTAATCTTTCTATAATAATAAACAGAGTGTAGTCTACATCTCGTATAATATGAATCAGTTTTAAATGTGTGGGCGGTATTCCCAATACACTCGTAGGACGTTCATCTTGCTTTCTTTTCTTCCTTTTTTTGTGTATCCGGTAAATTTGCTAATGTTTTGTACTGGTAATTCTTACCAACTGAATAGTACGAGAAGCTGGAAGAGAGAAATAATTAAGCGAAAGAGCAAGCAAGATTTCGGAGGATTCGCAGTTCATTGGTAATGTATAAACCTTACTGATTTAAGATATTTTCAAATTTCCTTAAGTATTTGGTTCATCAGGATTCAGGTTAAAGTAATTTCTTATTTAATTTATATGCATTCAGCATGTGATTATAATTCCTGCCGTTTTTGTTCATTTGATTTCGATGCATACATGTTTAAGCAACTACACATTAACGCTGTTTGGCACTGAACAGCAGGAACATTCATCGTCTTCATTAAATTACTTTCTCGTAGGAAATAGGGGACATGGATATTTTATGCAATTGATTTTAATCCAAGCTTCTTATCCAAGGGTCGGTTGTCTATGTTATTTCAAAATATCTCTGTTAACTCCTGATATGGAGGATTGAAGCATGTTCTTAGCGATGAGCTGATAGTTCTCTAATAATTTTTAATGATCGACAAAGACTAATTTCTATTTTTCTCAAAAGGAATGTAACTTTTGAGTTTTCACGTATTTTTCTAAGGCGAATCCATCAGGATAAGACTGCAGCTATAATATTTTGAAATGTTGGAATTTGTATAGTAGATAAGGGTAGAAAATGTACAGAAGTGTATTTGTCTACCAATAACACATTGTATAGTATCAAAACAGCGTTGTGCAAAAGTATTTTGGGTTCAGTAAATATTTGATATCGTTTTAATGAGAATATGAGAATATCGAAAGTTTTGGAGGTAAGAGATTTAAGTAAAACCTGTAAATAGAGAAGTTTTTCAATGCATTACCTTATCGTTATGGCAATACCTTAATGGTTAATAGTAACAACATTGCTTTGTGGTAGTTCTGAAGCAGCATTAAATTCTTGAAGAGTGTCCGTTGAACTCAAGTATTCCTTTCAGAATTCCGAAATTTGACATGAACATCATCGATAAGAACAAATTTGATTCTTATTAAACACCATTGTTTCATCGCTCATTAATCGGAAATTTCTTTTTTAAATCAAAACCTCATATTTCTGAAATCCTATATCTATTTTGCCACTGGATTGTGCGGTATTTAACCACTAAAATGCTGTTCAGTTTTGCCAAGAGGATGAGAACACAGTGATCAAGTATCACCTATTCTTTGGGTCGATAGCATTTTTTGATGTTTCGTTTCCTGAAGAACTGTATCAGTGGTGCCGTCAATTCCAAACATTTTTCATCTCTGCGTAGATTTCTGTGTATTGTACAGATATGTTTGTATATATCGCAAACTCTTTCATTGGATATTGAGTGGAAGAATTAGTATACTGCAAATATTGGTTTTCAAATAAAAATCATTTTGGAATAAAACGCCTGCCTGCAGAAAAAACAAGAGAAGAAATTATGGGATCATACAATCAATTTTTTGAATAATAAATTTTTTTTTCAACTTTGGAATTATCATTTTTATTATCCAAGAACTTGTTTATGCTTATATTCATCTTCGTATGTTTGTCCATTTGTGCC
>NW_018108233.1:69247-102295 GCF_000183805.2 Loa loa | reverse complement strand
GCTACCCAGAATGCTATAAAAAAAAATCATATTAGGTTTCTGTGTTAGGCGTTTGTTATAAGGTTGAATACTGTAAGTAAACTGTTTATAAATAGTTTACTACCTGTTACATCTATTTGGAAATTTTAAAAGGCAAGAAATATTGTAAGAAACATAGTAAGAAACATTTCCTATTAATTTCCTCACTTTTAGACCACACTATGGATTGGAATTATCATTTTTATTATCCAAGAACTTGTTTATGCTTACATTCATCTTCGTATGTTTGTCCATTTGTGCCATTTTCCTTTCCAATGGATTTCGTTTGCCGTTTATCTCGTGGTTAATACAAAGAATTTCTTGCAAAACTAGGTCATTCAGTGGGCTGCATTTTTGGTTCAACCCTTTTGAATCCTGACACCCTTAGTGAAAAAAAATCGAAGGTAGGGAAAATTATTTTTGCCGCCTCGGGCAGTGGAGCCTGATGGTAGTTTATTGAATAGATTGTTGGTTCAATTCTAAAAATTCCTGAAAATTTACTTCTGCTACCCAGAATGCTATAAAAAATAACATGTGTGTATTTTGCATCGCTCTCTTGCTTCTTTTTTCAATAAACTACCATCAGGTAGTTTTCTTAGTTTCAGGATATCTTCTACAGCGTAATATCCCTAAGGGATATCTCGAATTTAATCTTCCTTAACGTCGCAGTGATAAAAATTACTGCTGCTACTTCGAGTTCTATAAAAAGTAAATGCGGAGTATTAATTCATTAGTTTCAAACAGGAGTAAAAAATGATATATATATATATATATATTGTTTAGGTTCACTTCTTTTTGCGTGTTGAAAAGAGGTAGTAGTAAACCTGATCAATTTTTCAGTTACGAGTTCACATGGAAGAATGTCGATTGTTGCGAATGCACGAGTGTCAACAGTGTGGTAAACGTTTCAAAGCACGTGGTGGTTTGCAACAACATTTACGTATACATTCGAACGATCGCCCATATCAGTGCCGTTTTTGTCCGAAACGTTTCACTCAAAAATCGCATGTCGATCAGCATGAAAGGATCCATACTGGTTAATATTTCTTTACGATTAGATACAGGCCGGATTCTGGAACATTTTCTTTTATGTAAAGTTGCGGTAAATCAAAGTAAAATCAAGAGATGAAAGTTGTAGCATGCTAATGTTCTTGAGTATATGAGTTTCTTTTTCTATTTCAAAAAAGGACAATTTTTGGATTTCAGGTGCCAAACCATTTTCTTGCCAGTTTTGTGGTCGTGCATTTCGGCAGCGTTCCCAACAGCTTGGGCATGAATCAACTCATGCAAGTGGACCCCTTTCGATGAGTGGACATTTACCGCATGCAAGTTCTCATCACATCAAATTTGAAAATGCAAAGTTCGTTTTGTTTCGTCTTTTTTTATACTCAATTTTGTGGAACGAGTCAAGGATTATTTCAAGGGGTATTGCAGTGGTTGTTCAGTATGATGAGGTTGATATCCTACTCCACTAGGTGGCTACAGGGAAGTGAAATAAATATTATGTGATTGCAGTACTGATCAAGGATGCAGTCAAGCAGCAGCTGGGGATGCCAGCAATGTTGATAGAAGTGCAGTTGTGCAACAGCAGGCAGTAACAGCGGTAGCCACTGCAGCAGCGGTTGCGGTAGCAGCACAGCAGCAGGACCGCTTAAACAGTTCGGGGAGCAGTACTTTGAGTTTGATGTCACCAAATGGTACTGGGTTGGCACATAGTGCAGTCAGTTCATTATTAGCATTAAGTCAGCAACAGCAGACGCAAGGAATGGCGATGTCACAAAGTACTCAGCAGAGCATTGCCGATGCTATCGGCGCAAGAAATAATACAGTTTGAACGGAAGCTCAATGTGTCATCTTATTTTTGCATGCATTCTGCAGTACTTTCATGCCGTCTTCAGTACTATGTTATTCCAGGGCACATTGCTGTATTCTCGATTCGATAAGCTTCATTCTTGTTTCTTAGCATCGCTCAACTTGTCTTTTCAAGTGAATAATTGCTTGCTTGTTTAATTTGATTGTAGCAAATTTTGTTTGCTTCAGACGAATTATGATGTTATTACTGACTGCCAAAATCCATCTTTTTAGATCGGTATTCCTTGTGTGTTTTTTCAGCCCTTTAAATTGAGCTTTTTCATACCAGGCTCTTTTGCAAGATGTTTTCCATCCATATTCTTTTTGCTTAATTATTAGGAGCGAAGTTCATAAATTCCATTGGGTTTCACAGTCCGAAACTGACATTTCCAAGGTCTGGAAATTTAGAAGTGCAATCATTTTATCGGTGATATGAACAGTTACTAACATTTACACTGCTTTTTTTTTGCGGGTTTTATATCTTCGGTGGAAGTATACATTGCAGGTATTATCTTTAGTTAGGTTGCAGTAACTCATATCACTGACGACTGTTGGTCGGTTTTCAGGCCATTCAATGAATCTCGCTTAATATTGTAGAAACAAGTTGTTTATCGGTCCTGGTATCTGAAATATTTTCATAAGAGTTTAGAAATTCTGCAACTGTCTGCTTTTTCTACAGTTTATTTTTTGCAAATAGATCATCTGCTTAAACATTAGATATCGAAATTAGTTTTGACGAGTCCGTGAACTTTGCCTCTCTTCTACAAGATGTTGAGCAAAACTGAAACCAACAGTTAAGTTTGAGGAACAGTTGAGTTCGGTGTATTTCGGTGTCATGCGTGTTCTGTGTGTATATGTGCGTTCATCTCCTTGGTATGCCGTCCCTTGGTCACTTCTAAATTTCCCTGTGTCGTCTTTTTTCTCTTCAACGGCCAGTAAATTGTTTGGCTCTTTTCTCCTACTTTTTCCATATTTGCCTTGCTCTTGTAGTTTATCTGGTAGTTTCATTTATTTCTTATTTCCAAAGTCTGTTCCAGTTGCTTTTTCTTGAAATTGTCTTTGGCAATTACCACATATGCGTCGAGTTTTTTTTTTTTTTTTGTAAAAGTGTTGAGAAGTCTCGTTGTTCGCCTTTTCGATTCTCTTAACTCAGGCATTCCAGGTCTGCAATCAGATTGGATCAAACATAGATTTTGAGCAAAATGAGTACAATTGTAATTTACTTAGGTGTTGACCTGCCTGCCTGGCAAATTGTCATATTATAGTGATTAATGCAGTTTGACTGTAGTTTCCGATATTCCGACAGCAAGATATTAAAGCGGGAATTTCTTACAGGTTTGACTTTATGATTAGAACTCGTTCATTCAATATTCGGTGCATTTGTGCTTCAGTTCAATTATATTTCGAAACATCTCACGTTTGCCGTTCAATGACGCACTAATTTTTCCGAAAAATTAGTGGTATTGCGGGTCGGATTACTGTTTTCACTGATATTGTCATAATAATTATCATTGTTATTGTTTATGAATGATTCCTCCCTCGAAAGTTTTTCATTCAATTTTTTATTAAATTTATTAATTTTAGTCGAAGAAGACAATCGTTGATTAAATAATTACCACAAAGCATTCATTTGCTAATTATTGTATTCTCACCGAGCTTCGTTCTTTTTAACTGGATTTGTTATCTGTTCATTTTTGACGGTTTATTTTCTTACATCTTATTACGGTTGCCGTTCGGGTCCTGTAATTTTCTAAATTGTAAAGTTCGAAGTATTTCTGTCTTTTTCTCTATTATTCTTTCTAGCCTTATTGAATATGGGGGATCTAGCCTGAGTCGCGATATATTTTCTAGTTTCATGTCCATCGTTTGTTGGGGTCTGAAGCGAATACGCTTTTTTTTTCCGCGACATATGCTATGATTTCAGTATTCTCGCTGAATCTCGAAGTGATATACTATTCGGATCAGTATTCACAGCTTTTCCATCGCTTCGAGGCATTGAGACTACCGCAGGAATTGCATAAATCAACTCTTTTTGACATAACATGCGCGAGAGGGTATTTCTACGTCAATTCGTGTTTTATTTTTTCTGATGATAGTTTAGGCAGTGATTTTTAGATTACGACACGTTTTCGTTTCTTATGTATGAATGCAAATGGAGTAGTGATTCATCCCTTCTGCCCTTTCACCGAAGTTTATTTCTTAATGAGATGTAGAATTGAAAGTTTTTTTTCTTTTTTTGCAAATTCTGTATAGTTTTATGTGTTGTATCCATCATTTTTTCATTTTGAAATAAAGTTAAATTATGGGCTGAAATACTTGGTTTTTCTTCATGTGATATGCATATTCTCCATCGTGCAGTTTGTAGAATGCAGTTATTTCAGATCTAATTTAAATAGGTGCATCTCGCCAAGTGTTTCGCCACCTCGTTCAATTTATTGCTGTCCTATATACTTCATCCTGCATACCCTCCCGTTCTCTCTTGTTTAGATTTAAAGCAGTTGACGATAGGCTCATGTATTCCAAATATTTTATACTTCTGCTACTTTGGAAAATAAATATATTGGTTGTTTTGTATGTTACTTGCTGAGCAAGCACGATTTATTCCATTAGTGCGTTTTCGATTTTTCAGTTATCTAGTTATTTAGGCCGTTTGAGTGCAGATGTTTTGTTTTGCCTGAATGCGTTGGTACGTGTATCAAATGCTTCTGATAGGCTAAAAGTGTCAATCTGAAATGCGCAAAACTAACGAGCGTTCAATGTTACTATCGATGGGTTTCTTGGGAGGGCGATTAGCGTGACCAGAATGGTGGCTTTTGTTAAGAGTGCCTTTGACCTAACTAGGCCTGCGCTATGATCGTCAGTTCGTTGTAGTATGGATGCACATATCTCTATCATCCCTGTTACGATTTCAATTTATAAATCGCTTGGTGGCCATACATGCAAGTAAGCGATGGCGCGTAGATGATTTCGTTTTGAGAACTGGATTTTCCTCTACATATGATTTACAAGTTGTCCTTTGATCCTTAAGAACTGTTCTGCTGATAGTAATTGTTAAATTACCAACTAGGATATTAGATTAATTATTCAAATCCTGTATGATTGTAAAACGAACCAACTGAAACGGTATCTGATAAAGAATTTGTTAAAGAAACAAAAAAATAAAGAATTTGATAAAGAAACAACCTGTTTGTTGATGGGACCCTCACCAGCTTTGTTAGATCAGTGAGCTCTTTTTGAGCTCATTCAGTTGTCATGATTACTTTCCAAGATTGAAATCAGTATAATTTGGAGCAGGTGAAAATAAGAAGCATTGATGTAGACATGCTGGCGTGGATTTTTTGTTGGTTGGTTTGTTCATATTGAAGTTTGTCATTCATTATATATCCTGTTTTATGTAAAGTATAAATAACACTTATGGAAGGCTGCAGCCGGATGATTCGCAAGTTAACAAATATACTGCTGGGATGGGATCAGAGATATCGCTGATTCATCATTTATTTCATCTTATCTTTTTTATACTCAATAAATTGTTCCACTTTTCAGAAATGTAAGAGATCATCCAAATATGAAATATATGAAATGGAAAGGCGTAGTATCTCGATTTTCGATAATTTCTTGTTGAGCGGTAATGTAGGCAAAAGCGCTCGTAGTTTTGCGAATGCGCTATTGAATGATTCGACCCGAATGCTATAATTAGTGAACCTCTATGAATAATATAGTCGTATTAAAAATTGAAAAAAGAAATGAAACGAAATCGGTTCCGTTTATCATTCCGTTGAAGTTTGAAGATGATTAGAAAGTCTAAATCATCTTCAAACTTCAACAGTGCTCAAGTGCAAATTTATTGAAGAAATCTGTTAATAGCACTGATATTGTTGATCGTGAGGAAAATTCGGAATAAAGGATAAACAACCATTACCGTTCTCGACTAGCATGAAGATTGCGATATTTTGGAGTAGCCCGGCGTCGTTTCCGTCGTTCTGCTTTGCTCAGCTTTTTCAACTCAATTGCCGATAACTGATGCATTACAGGAAGCGTATGAGTTGAAAGAATGAATACAAATCCGAGGACCCAGGAGGTGGCATGTCAATTTTATTACTACTCGGGGATGGATAGGAAGAAGAGATTTTGGATTAATTGAATCATTCACAAACAACACAGCTTTCCATATCATTGTTGCGTAGGCGATTTCTCTGCGCACTAGGTAGAAAATTTCATTAGTTTCATTTGAATATAGGAAGAAAAGTAATTAGCAACCACATGTTGCTTATAAACTAGGCTTACTGGGCCATTTATTGGTAGCAGACTTGAAATGTCCCGAAAATTTTCGGAATATTTGCCAAGTGTAAGAAGGCTTAGATAAGCACTTGCTTTTCAATGAGCTGAATGCGGCCTCCTCTGATTTCCATTAAAGTTCCGTAATATCTCCTACAAATTTTGCAGAGAAAAGGAAAAACCATCATTGTATTTACTTTTACAAAATTAGTTCCATTTTTGTTATCAGCATTGATTTCAATATAGGATGTTGTTAAAAGGTACCACATGCGATAATATCGTTTCCAGTGATATTTTCAGATTCCATACGTTAAGACTACTTGATCGATTCAAAATAAGGATTGAAATAATCTGTGTTGTGGTGATTGATGGGCTTTGATTGCCACTTTTGCATTCCAAAAACACGGTTGTAAGATCTTTCCGCATGTGATTGATTCTGATAGAGTTATGTTATTGGTTCGGTATCTGCTCAGTCATTTTAGGAATCAGTTTATCGCTTCAAAACATTTCAAATGTTACTGGCTTTCAAAAATTTTGCGCTAGTTCAAATGAATCTACTTTCATGTTCTTTAGAGGCTTTTCCCAAATCTCACAATTCATACTTGATTTATCAGAAAATCTCGATCTTTCGCTTCTAGCGCTCCTTTTAATTTGTTCGTCTGGTTTAAATTTTAAAAAACCACACTTGGGATGGGAACCATGGAATTCTGCAAGCTTGGTCGTTTCTGTCTCCAACAGAGTATTTGATAAGAAATAATGAATCGCATTTGTCCAGAACTATTCTAATGGTGTGATTAAGCTCAATTTTCGAGTTTCTAACGGAATCTTGGAAGAGAATTTTTGCTAGTAGTTCATTTTTACCGTGGCTATATTGTCCCTGGAAAGTCAATCCACATGTTCCATATGTAGTGGAATACTGGACATCTAATTATGCTTCCATTCACTTACGTTTCAATCTTTTAGAGTCGATCCTCGAAAAATGATGCATATTATGGGACCGAAAGAAAACAGTCTTTACTCACAAAATCGAGATTTCACAATTCAATCGCTCCTCTAAGTCGTTGTAATAATATCACCATGAGGATGCTTATTTTAAATCTTAGTACAAAATTGGCTTTGCCGACTGGTTGATAGGGGAACAGTAAATATGGAACAATAAGTGGATTTTAGCAATCATGTATTAAAAATACTTGCGTTATTTATAAGCTGAACAACAAATTGAACACAAATATTTGTACAGCATAAAGCATGAATCCAAATAGCCGATAAAAACAGAATTTGAATAGTTGAAAGGAAAAGGCAAATTATAAAGTGACGAGTTTTTTTCGACTGAAAAAATAAGTGGAGCTAGTTGGGGATCACAGATAATGGGAAAAGCAATGAGACAGGGATAACCAAAAAAACATCGCAACTAGCACAATGAGGCCCAGGCGGAAAAAAATAAGTGAAATAATGTGTTCTTGACAGCAACATAGAACTGCTACTTTGCTTCAAGTGACTGAAGAGAAATGCACTTCAAAATTGTATTTCATTCAGCATACTATACTGATTCGGTTTGTAATTGCTGAAAAAAAAAATTCACTAGGTTTGTACAAGGATTGAAATAAAAGGTAGAAAAAGAAGAACTCTAGAATTTTCATCTTTTTCTCATAGTAGCGAAATAAATGTACACATATAGATTACTTCCACCCATCAACCGTTCTTCCAACATAGTGGTTCTCAACCTTTTCTTGACCAAAGACTACTTCAATTTTTTACTTTTAGCAGGTAGCAAAAGATTCAAAAATAATGACGTCAATTTGAAAGTAAAAATTTTAGTCAAAACTTCTAAAATATTAGTTAAATTTAGAGTACCATAAAAAGAAGGAATATACTCACTGCACTATCATCGCCCTTGCAGACCATATTTTAGTGCTCGCGGAGTACCAGCTGGGAACCACTACCAACACTTACAACAACAATCTCTCACCTATCTTCATAATTCCGAAAATTGTGGACATCATCCAGGTCCTCTCTTCTATTTAGATTAGAAGCTTCCTTCTATCGTTTAGAAATACGTTGCAAAGATTAACTTATTTCGAAACGAAATAATGATCAAAACTTACGCGTAATATGCATGGAATACTTCCGTGAGCTCTTTGTCTTCGTAGATCAGATTTGATAAGAGCTTGAAAAGACAAATTACAAATACTTCTCATAAAACAATCTTAACTGACGGGAAGGCAGTAACTATGCTCTGCATTATGCGTAATTCTCTTGTGGTTGTGATGAAATGAAGTTTGAAGGTATGGAAATATAAAAATACTAACCTGTAAGAAAAGCTCCAACAATTAGAAATCCCGTAAGTGTTAAATTACTGGCTAAGACACTACCGTACTGGAGAATAAAACCAACACATAAAGTTAGCGCTATACCAAATACCTGAAAGTGAAATGTATATGAATAACAATTACTTAAAAGAACTACTCTTGAAAGATGTCAAAGAATTCCAATTAAAGTGGGAAGTAAGTGAAAATTTTCTAACCGTACGAGAAGAACGAAGAAACATTCTATAGGAAATGAAAGTTAGAACCTGAGCGGAAGCATTTAGAAGGCCCGATGCAGTTCCCTCAGCTACTGGAAAAGTTAGCTCGGATGCGAATTCGAAACCAATCGGTAAATATCCGGTCATGAAAAATCTGCAAACTGATTGACTTTCTTAATTAGCTTCTTCACAACAGCGATGTAGCGATACATTTCAACTGTCGCTTAATTAAAAATTACAACACCATACAAACTGTAGTGATTGTCAAACGTTCGTTCCACTAACTTGAACGATTTATTGGATTCATCGATTGTGCATCGTGACAGTTGACAAGTTTAGCAAACAATGTTTGTTACGCCACAGGAGAAGCACAGCTCATTAGTAGGAAATATGCGATTATCACTTCAGTTCATTGAGCCGTTTATAACTTTGCTCTTTCATGAAGCATTATATCATGTTTTACACCAGCAAAACATAATAAGTAGGTTCGAAAAACACCGCTGTCATGAGTTTTCTTTTCAGCATGATATCTCGGAGACCGATGCATCCCCTTTTCTTACGTTTCAGATTTAAGTTATAGCTCGACCTCATCCCATTGGATAAAGAAATCAATATACTTGATTGGAGAGTTTTTGAGCTTCATTTCGGACTGGGAGTAATATAAGTTCTACATTTGATTCTATCACTATACACATATTTTGCAGGTGTGTAAAATTGCGCATCCTTTTCAAAAACGAATAAATAAATCTATTCTTCCTAACAACATGTTCGATTTCATTTTTTAAATGCAGGCTAGAGGCTTCATTTCACGATTATAGCATCTTCCGCATATAATATGACACACTCTCACTACCAACACTATTAGAGGAAAAGGATCAAAATGAATCATTCAACAGATAATATCGTAAAATTTCTTTGATAGACTGACGTCAGGCAGTGTCCGATGTGCGGTTGCGGTTACACAAAACATTTTATTGCATCTGATTTCCAGTTCCAATTTCCCTGTTGAGTTTGATTCTATCTTTTATCACTGGCTTATCTATTTACCATTAATTAAACTCTTCATTCCGATTCAAAATTCAATTGCAAATCATACCCGAGAAGTATGGAGCTTGCATAAATATACCACATCTGCGCGATATTTACCAAAAAAGTAAACAGAAGCATGCCCACTGCGCAAAAGACATATACAACAAGAGTGGTCAACCTGAAAAGAAAAGCTATTTATAATAAATTAAAAACTCAAATATTTTATAATTATAGGTCTTTTTATAATAAATTAAAAACTCAAACATTTTATAATTATAGGTCATACCAACTCTTTTTTTTCAAAATGGTTGGTTGAAATTCTGATTTATTATACAGAAAAATTTCCATTCATTCATTCATTTACTTGCTCTTCTGACGAAAATTTAACTACTTAAAGTTAGTTTTCACTCAAAATACAATCTGAACGCCGGTCAATCATGAGTAAGGCAAAAATTTACTTCAACTATAAGTAAGTTTTCATACGAAAAACTAAAGATTAGTTAAGCGGAGCAGAAATACAGCAAGCAAACTAGAAATAATGAACCAACCATCACAATAAAGTGTTCTCTGACAGCTCCTTCCTAACTGTCGTATTTGACAGTGTTGACATCGGCAAGAGAAATGTTGTAATTCGACAGAACTTAACAAACTTACTTATTTTTATACAACATTTCTTTCAATTGGTGGATGGAAGCGAAATACCTACTTAAAGTGATGAAAACGATCTAGAATGAAACCACACAGCACTGAACCAATCATTCCTGCTAGAACCAGTAGTAGACCAATCATTCCTGTAATCTTATCATTATCATAAGTAGCACAACATTTCGATCAATTAAAAAACTCTTTCGAACTTTTTATTCAATAATTATAGTATTTCCGTATAATTTCATGATTTTAATCACGATTATTCTAGTCATTAAATTTGTGCATAATGCACCTGCGCTTTCTTGTTCATTGGGATGAAATATCAGTATCATTTGACTTAGCACTGTTGATACGGCATAAAATACACCAACATTGACTCCTTAAATGAAATTCTACAAAAATACTTCCTGTTAAAAATGCTCTGTAACAACATAAACAGAGGTCATACAGTGAATTTTTTAAATCTAACATTTTTCAGTGAGTAGTAATGGACAATTTTCAGTGCATCTTTCATTTAACTAAACATGCTCTGCAAACAGTGAACTTGTAAACCAAAAGAGTGACATGCATACCGTAAGTGATGAAAAGAAGTATAAAATTTGGATTTGTCATTAGTTGTTTCAATGAATGGTAATAATTTTTCTCGCTGGTATCCAACAACATTCGTAGCTGCGCCAAACTTGGTGGTACAGGTGGTTTCCCTGGAAATGCTAAAAAACAAAAAATAGTTCATTTTGGTAATTTTGACACATAAATATCCTGTAAAATGGAATAATGAGAAATGGAAATCAAAACGGAAATCAAATCGAAAAATAGGATAGAATTTACAAGTAACTAAATTTGAAGTGATCGTGCAAAGGTAATATACGAGACAATAGATATTAACAGATCTAAGATTTATAGCAGCTATAATTAATGACATTAACTTGTCTTGATATCATAAAATGGTGGCATACTAATAATATAAAACACGACCATGAATATCTCTAAGCTAATTTCTATTTTTTAATCAAAACAGAAACTCACAAAATATGATTAGCAAGAAAATGATAGTATTGGCGACGACTGAAATGAGGAACAATCGATTCAAATCAGAGGCAATGAAATCTGCAGCACCCATATGAACCAGGACAGGGGGAAGCACAAAGCCAATTGCAATGCCTAACTGAAAGAAATTTGAAAGTTTTCAAACTTTCTGAAAAAGTTATAACGATCCATTTTCACATGCTTCAAAAAATGGTGTTTGCAAACTTTTGAAACAACCACCACTGAGACTTGTTCAACCTTTTAACTGCTTAACTTCAACCTCAACTATTTAACTAAGTTTGCCCTAAATTTGGTGTCTTGCCTACCTCCTTGGAGTATTTTTATTTTAAATTCAATTTGTTCATTACAAGAATTGACATACTTGATTGCCGAAAACACCAATTGCACACGCAGTGGAAACTTGTTCTGGGCCGAACCACACAGCAGCTAGCCTTGGCGGTATGCCCAAGATAAACATTTGCGAAAAGCCCACGATCGTTTGTCCCAAGAATGTGATCCAGAATGCGTCTTAACTACAACAAATTATTCTTTTTGTCGGTAATTTTGAATTCCTAAAATATTTTGTCTGGCAAAAATTTCCGATGGATACATTTCTGAGAGTTTACTTATGTACTTCACTTATATTATTTATGTTTGTAATCATATAGTAGCTAGTCATATCATTTCATATTCAATTATTATTATGATCTTATTTTAAGATAGCGAATTTTTAGATTTAAATAAAACCAACCAGGCTTCGCTGAAAACATCTTAATGCATGCTCCAATGCAGTTACCTCCGGAACCGAGTATTACAGACATTCGCAAGCCGTATTTGTCAAGAATCCAACTGAAAATTATGACTTGAAAGCAAAATTTCGCTTATTTAGTCCTCATCTGAAGTCCTTATCTTAATCATATGAATGAGTAATTTACTTTTTTCCTTAAAACTTGGATATAAGGGGAAAAAAAGGAACCATTCAGAAAACAATTCCAGTTATTATTGATAAAGGCATCACTTTTGGAGCATTCCTAGTTTTACGAATTTCACTCAACGAGTATCAGAATAGCCTTTCCCCTTCACAACCTTACAAATTGATTTCTCGAAAAGTTGGCCAAACCTTGCGGGAAGCACAAAAATGATATAAGTAAGCATGTAAATCATTGAAGTCCAGTTGACAGTAACATAAGACACTGAATAGAATTCGACCACAATATGGGCAATAACGGAATATTCAATCCATTGCATTGAATTGGAAGCTGACAACAAAGCGAACACTAATAATATATAATAGCGCCTTTTATAAAGTTGGACCTCTACAGACTTCGAAGCATTCTGCGGTCCAGTTTCCCGCATTGTGGATGCTTTTGGTTCAGTTACTGTTTCCATCTCTCCCTCTTTCCTAAAATTCTAAAAACCGGGAGTGCCTATAAGTGACATTGAATCATGAAATTATTTAGCAATAAATTAAGATGCCAGAAATTGGAATATTACCGGAGTGAAAGAAGACAAATAACAGTCTAAAAATTTGTGAAAACAAACAGAACCAAGAGTGCCAACATGTTCCAGAGCGTTATATCAGTACTTTTTATGAGCTTATTACAACCGTCTTCAACCATATTTGACTAGCTATCATTTTGCTGTTCCTTGCAAACATTTCAACTTTCTAGTTGTGCCATTTATCATTTCGATACAAAAAAAACTTGAGACAGACACAATGAAATGAGAAATTAGACTATTTATCATTTCAAATGATATCAGTTGGCGTTTAATGACGTTAGTTTCCACTTTGCACAAACTTGATTTCTTACCCGATTCTCCAGTTTCTTTCATGCATGACTTCCCGCTCTGTTTAAGGGCAAGTCATCCAAAAACTAGTGCTGGTTCCAAAAAACTTGCAAAAATGATTTAAAATTAGGAGTGGGAAAAACAAGGCTGTAAATGTCGAAATCCTATCAGACATAACAGAAACTTCATTTGACATAACCAAAGACGATGAATTGTTGTAAGAGGAACAGATTATCTAGAGGACGACACGGAGACACGGATTTTGGAGAGAAAAGCAAAGTGGAATTTATTAATGGTCACATGAAAAGAATTTTAATTACTTCCTTCAATAAAGTTTCCTACTTTTCGCTTCTCTCACCCTCGCCAAATCAAAATATGCGCTACCTAACTCAAACACTTCCCATCTTCTTCATTAATTTAAAATTGTACACCTTGATACAATCCATCAGAACCATGGAAAGATCGAACTGAACTCATCACGAGAATAAAACTTCTATATTAAATTTCATATCCTCTATAGAGTCGATCACAGGAATGGGATGACATCATATTTTATGGGTGAATGCTTCCATTCATAAAGCTTTCAACAGCTGCTATACGGAATTGTCGGACTCGAAGCACTCATTGCATGGGAGAGTTCTTATAGCAGATTCAATCAATTCTACTATCCGAAAATGTTTTGACAAGACCCTAAGTTCCACATGTACACCTGAAAAGTGATAGAAGCTAACAAATGTAATCCTTAGTGTTAGTAAAGCTAACTGGATTTTTGTTGCCTAACAATCACAAACATGCACTTGAAAATCGATTTCCTAAGTAATCTTTGAGGAAGTCTATTTTGTCAGGGAGCTCAAAGTCCTAAAGTTACATATTTGGCCTACTACCAACAGAGTGTTTCATTTGATATTCTTCTATAAACATAAGAAAAGATTCGAACTGAAAAAGGGAAAAGTTGGAAGAGCTTGAAATTGAATTCATGAGCAATCTTATTCACAGCTAAAACTCTAAAGCAATATCAGGGTTTTACTTTTTTCGTTGGAATGCCATCCAACGTGAACAAATGGTAGGAACTGAATGACTTTCAATCTGAAGAAAATAAATCTAGAATTTTCAAAATACGAAAAGCATTTACCACTCTCAAAAAATTGAAGCAAAATTCAGTTTCAGTGAACTTTCTTTCGTCTATTTTCTCTTCTGTAATTTTATTCATAAAATCAAGGTAAAATTGTGCTTCATCGCTCAACATTCCTTCTTTTCTAAATTGAATAAGTTTTGCAAAAGAAGAGTGCATGCAGCTACTAGTGATAATGTTGAAAAATGAAGTAATCGGAAATAGAATCCCAAATTTAACCAGTGACTACGGTACGATGTACACAAGGATACCAAAATGGTGGATTTTGTTGGAAGACATCCCACAATGGATAGTATTAAAGTTCAGACAAGAAGTTATGGGACAAAAAAAATTACAGCCATGTGAGTGACTATCGGTAGTATGCCTGCAGCTTTACCTGTCGTATAATCGTGCTGTGAAAAGAACGTACGTATTGATAGATGAATGGACAAGATGGAATAGGGATTGCGATAGCTTGAAGGAAGTGAAAGGCAATGGGTAGTGTGTACATTTGTCGTATACTCCAAAAGTCTGGCGGTGTCTTGTTGGAGACACACTCTTGCCTGACCCTTCTTCCTCCACCTCATTTGTAACTCTCCTCATCTTTGCTTCATCTCTCCCTCTTTCTCTTTTTCTCCTAGAACGTCAGAAATTTTTAAAAAACTGGCAAGAAAGCAAAGAAAACCCCAAGCATTCAATGAATTTCCATGGAGTGTTGTAAGAGAAGATATGAGATTTATTGAATTCAACTAGCTTATCAAGGTTTTCAATATGAAAGCAGGAAATTGATCAAAAAGGAACAATTGTTTAAATTTGTATGAGATCAGGAAGTAATCTATTCTTATCATCCATCTCTTTTCTCCATTATATTTTTGAAATCTTAAACATAACATCGAATTAACCAATATTAATGGACAAAAAATTTTAAATCCTATTTATGGGAGAGATGCCAACAGAAGAGACGTTAGCAGCAATGTCTGATCATCGAAGAGTACAGATAGCTATGTTCATTTTATTACCGTTAAGCAGGACACACGGTCATCAATAAGCAGGTGATGATGATGATTACGACACAAAGTTTAATGAGTTTGCATATCTGCATGTACATTTATATTGGAGGGATCATGTACACATATTTAATCACTATGCTGTGAGAAAACTTTGTGGAAATAAAACTAACTAGCAGGGAAACTGCACACGAAGTCTTAAATAAATTCTTAAATTAAGAAATGAATTCATCAAATTATAAGCAGTAAACAAACGCTTAGTCGGTGCATTACTAAACGACGCATATTGCATGATCTTTGTTATAAAGGAATAATTCAAAATTCTGCTATCACATGGTTTATGGGCGTTGCTGTTTTCTTGTAAGAATGATGAATGCTTGCAATGATTGAATAAAAAGCAAAAAATGATTTTAACAGAAATGATCATCTGTTGTCTTTTTAAAAACTGCAAAATGAAAAGTGCGTGCATTTTTCATAATTTTCTTATTCAAATCAAACATTTATTGTATACGATTCCTGGTACTGCACTTGCCACACTTTTCTATGCAGTTTTATTTGCATTTTAATTTTCATAGAACAATTTATAATGGATATCTGAGCTGAATCACATGTCGTCTGGGCAGATTTCATACATTCCTTTCAGTTTCAAAAAATTATTTATTAAAAAGAGTACCACCAGCAAACAACCATTTTTATTAAAATTACTTTTCGTTTTTCATTGAAAAGCGGACCGATTCGCTGGCTCATTTTTATAAACGATTTTTTTTTTTCAAAATACAGCACTTCGGAAGTGAAACGATCCACTGGCTTATTTTTAGGGATTGTACCCCCAGCATTGGTGTATGCATTGGTTGTTTGGGGTATGCTTCTTATCAATCGAGCTTGAGAAGTTCTGTTTACTTTTCAAGATTTCAATGAGAAAGAAGAATTGTTTTTTAACGCAATACTTATAGGTTTACAATTTGTTATATCAAAAGTGCATAACCAGTCAAGCCTATAATAGTATGGATGAAGAGGATGGTACAGTCAGTTGACAGTTGCAGAATCTTTGAAATGTTGTTTGATTCTTTAGCCAATTCAAGATATCGTAGTCAAATAAGTTCCCATTATTTTTAATACGTAAACATACTTATGTATAATAAGAGCAGAATTCAAGCCCAATTAGATAATTGGAAACATACATTTAAAGTGATCATAGGATCTTTGCTTTTGAAAATTATTGATGATGACGGGTAAATCAGTGGGTTTCAAACATTTGTTGGAAGCTTTTTGCATCATGAAATTGTTTCATTTCACTTCGGGGAGGAAAATTAATGTAAAACAGTCAGTTAATTAGTATTCGCTGAACAGTTATCAGTAATGCAACAAAATGATAAACAATACTTCAGAATAAGCAATCAAACAATGCCGAGTGTGAGAAATTAGAAAACAAACACTTTTAATTTGTCCAACATTCTAAACTTCTCGAAAAAAAAATTACACCGATAGTTTCGCATTCTTCAGGACTAATCAAACTAATGTAATTCAATTAAATGTGTGAAGTTAAAGCACTTTTCAAGTACTGCATTTAATTACGTTTGAAGGATATAGACTCATTTCGCATCATAAAACTAAAATTAGCTTTTGCATCCTTTCTATTCCAAGTTACTAGAGGAATCTCATTTTGAAGAGCTTTTCACAGGACTTTCTGATATTCCGGTTTGTAGCAGAAATGCCTGTAAAATAGAAAATCGAAACAATATCGAAGAAGGCAACTAAAGATTAATGTTTAAAATCCAAAGATTAGAACGAATGAAAAGTTTTAAAATTTGAACATTGCTGTACTGTATCATAATGATTTCGTTCAGTCGTGTAGCCAACCAGATTCAGATAAATTATGAGAATTTTAACGATTTCTATAATTCATAAAATCACCTTATCATTTATTTCCCTGTTATTTTTTTGGCTCATTTCTGGTTTCTGTGGTGTGCTAAGCTTCATGATTACAAAATCCAGATGAAGATATAATTCCTAAGTTTAATTTTATAATTCCTAAGAAGATATAATTCCTAAGAAATGAAAGCCTTTATATAAATAACATGAATATCTATGATTAATCTCGATAATAATACCGACACTGCAGCCGAGGAAATGACCAGTGGGTACTCAACTAAATCCTACATGAAATGTCAGTGATATGTGCTTTATAAGCTAAGATCACGTGTCTAATAATTTAAATTTTAAAAAGTGTTCCTTTGTTTCTCTTTATGGTAAGTGGAAAAAATTCTCGTGACAATTTCTTCTTTTCTACAACTTCAAACTAAGGATATCTGATGAAGAGAAAGTTGATCGATTTATCGCGGTGGCGGGGATGATTGGAAAGAATGGGTTCTATGCGTAATAAAATAAATTGTGTCGTCTCTTACTTTTTGAGGTTACGTATCATTCTTCATGACATACATACATACATACATACAAACATTACATATATAGTCGATCTCATTACTAGCGCATCAAGGTCGCCCACTCTCGCGTTGTTGTTATTCCGATCGCTTGTCGTCCCTTGTGTGGACACCAATTGAATGTGATGTTCCGGACGCTATTTGTCCAACTTTTTCTCATAACCTTCCCATTTTCACCAGGTAAACAACCATTTCTCAAGAGAATTTGTAATATGAGAAAGATGTCAAGTCAGCTCCTGACTTAATAAACCTGAATAGTGCAGAAGCCTATCCAGGAAGGATAGAGGAGATGGTACTGAGAGTGGAATTATTAAGCTTTTTCATGGATTCCAAAGAAATCTTAGATATGTCGTACTAACAGTGATCGATTGATTATAGCAAATAACTCTTACTGTACCAAACACATACTATCCTCGACAAAAAACTTATTCGCACTTCATTTTTTATTCTTTTGGAAGACTAAAATTTTAGGCCGCTGCTCAGATGTGGTTGAAACGAAGACACCGGTTCTGTATGAAATCGGAAAGAAACGAAAACTTGAAGACAGCATACCAGTAATTGAAATACGTGGTGAAGGCCAACCGATGACAGCAGCGCAAATAAGACAACTTGAAGAGATGTCGAATGGTGGACCACTTGATATCAAGGTCAAAGTTAATTAATCTTTCAAAAATTAATCAAAATTTTTGAGGCATAAAAAATGCATATTTCCATTTAGTTTAAGATGCCTAAATACGAAATTAACACAGTTTTGTTCACAATTTATATCACTGCTTTTCTCTTGATCTTATTATCTGATTGAAGATTTCTCGTTGAAAAGTTTCCCTTCCACGTACCAATAGATTTATCGGCTATCAAATCAATGCTAAAAAAGCATAGTCTATTTTCGATTCTGGTAACATTTGATCCATTCATCTGAATCTTTTAAATTTGCTTGTCTTAGCATATTTCAGGTAGAGAAGACATGGCGGCCAGTAGACTGTCCACGTGCTGCAAAACGTAAAGATTTTATAACATTTCATTATAAAGCATTTACTGAAGCTAACAAAAAATGTGACCAGTCGTACGGACGTGAACCAATTCGAATACAACTTGGTGTTGGTATGACAATACCTGGATTAGACAAAGGTATGCGAGGGATGTGCGACACTGAATTAAGGAAAATTCATGTTCCATACCGACTAAGTCGAAAAAAGAAAAGCAAAGGTAAGCTTAGTGATGGTATGAGTAAAATGCTTGAAATTGAATTTTACAAAACCTATCACTTTCACTGTCTTGCTCTTTACTTATTAAATTCAGATTTATTCAATTAAGTGTATTAATCCCTTGCCGAGACCACTCATAACGCTTTATAGGCCTCACTCTATCATCTTATAAGGCAAAATAAGCATTCAAATACTATTTTTACTGCATGCAAACAAAGTGATAAATATTGAATGAGACGGTTAGTGGCGGACCCACTTTAATAATGAATGTTTCAGTACTTTAGTTTCCCTAATACTGTCTTCATCACGTGCGCAGTTATTAGCAAATTACCACAATTCCTAACAATAAGCTGTGTCATTCTGCTGTTTTGTTTTGCCAAAAACTTTTGAAGTCTCTTTAGCTGGGAATTATCTTATTAGACGATTGTCATTAACTATGCAAAAGAAGGGAAAGTGAATTGATAGAAGGAGCAAATTATACTGTTAGCCATTGCAGTATTTCAACAAAAAATGAAAATTCTATTTCGATTGGCATTTCAAATCGATTTTCAGTGTGGAAAAATATTCCCAATGATGAGCACTGGCTCTCTTTTAACATTGAAATGCTCACTGTTGAGCCATGGTCACTCGATTTGCAATTCAACTTTTTGGATATCAATAACGATACAGTACTTACTGAAAATGAGGTCCCAACTAAATTGTTTTGTAAACCAATACTGAAAATTGTCATTTCTACTTCATCCATTATCAGCTCATCACTTCACAAAGAATCAATAGTATAATTTTTCAATCAAATAATAATTTGTGCAAATCGCTGACAAAACTATTCATTTCCTTCGTCGAAGTCTATTCAAAACTGCATCTTCGTTGATTAGAAAACTGCTTTATTGTGTAGATGAAATAAATTTTTTTTCGAAATGAATAAAACCAAAGATAATAATTAGTCCTAACAGAAAACTTTCATTTTGGAACTAAAATCTTCAAAAATTATTTCTTTTTCTTAAACATTATTTTAGTTGGTTAAATTTCAAGAAAACCTCAAGAAAAATTTCGGCAAAACATGGAGCAATGAAAATATTGATTATGTGATTGCCGCCAGATATTATATCAGGTAGTTGTTTCAGGCAATAAATTTCACCAGTGAACAATCCGTGATGTTAGCTATTACAATCGAACGCTTTACACTGCATGCAGCTGCATTGAGGAAACACATTTAGCTGAATATCGAACACAGCTGATCACTGAAATTGAATTTGTAAAGTGAAAAATTTTTTATAGATATTTCGATGTTGACAGAAGTGGACGGGTAGATCTGATGGAATTCCGCCAGGTAATGGAGCGAGATATGGCGGTAATGGCTGCAGTAGCGAGTGGTAAAAAGCCAGAAGGTCGGAAGCGGGATCCATCGATTGCTTGGATTGTAGATTTTAATAACGACGGCATCGTTTCTGTCTCGGTAGACCATTTCTAATTATTTCTTGGTTATCTTATCATTATTCTTGTAAATCAATAAATTGAGAGCCGGTTGTACTTTCTTTTTTCATTTTTTCATTGCAGGAAATTGACCGAGCCGACGAAATACTGCAAGGGGAACCAGTCATTCTACCGACATTTGCAAAAGATGAGCTTTAGGATTTTGGTACATCAAGTAATTGACTTACTACCACGGGATGTGAGTTTTGTAAACCAGGTGACGTTACGAGAGTGACATAATTCTTCGGCTATGCTGAAGATCCTAAAATATGCATGCCTTATTATGGTTTGACATTATGCAATACTTACCATTTCTTGACATTATTCAACTGTTTAAATACATTTTGATGAGAAAATTTAAGTTATGAACGAACAAAATTTACACTAAATGATTAAAGAGAATACAAATTTTCACTTCGTAATTCTTGATTTCACTGGTGTCGCCGATTTTCTTTAACCGTGACAAAGATTGGAGGTTCTCTCTGGCTCGGCTTCAATAAGTTAAGTAATGACGACAACAATATGAAAGGGAAACCCAATGATGCCCGACATTGTCTATTCAACCGACTTTGCTGAAACACATTTGTAAAATGATTTTGATGCTTACGACTCTTTACTTCCTTAAGTAGGGAGGATCTTAGTACAGTTCTGAGGTTACAAGAATTAGCGTCTTTGAAGACGCATGTGTAATGAAGGTCTTCGTTAAAGCACATAGACACTATGGATGAGCTATTGCAGCTTACACTGTACAGTATCTCCACACAGTATTACATATTGTACCCAGCGGTACCAAATCAGCAACAAAGGAATTGCTGATTCACTGCTTCTCGCGATTTTAGCGACAACTGGAATTTCATTTGTTTTAAAATTAATTTTGGAAAATCTCCAATTTTTCAATTTAAATGGTTTTTTGTGGTAAAATTTTCCTGGAAATATTAAAAAAACTTTAGAGTTCTTTTATAACTTCATTGCCTTTTTCCTATCTTATTAATACTAGGACTAATGCATAAGTGCCAACCTTTCAACAGTACTTTTATTTATTAAAACTGCAACCAGCGCATTAAAAATTAGTTCAACAACTAAGAATCGTATCAAAACAATGACAACGAAATCATAAAAATCAACAACGGCATCAAATCAGTCAAGTCATCTGTGTGTCAGCAATTGAGCAAGCCAGACTTTTTTCTTGCAATTCCTATAAATGTTCTAAGGTTGCAGAAGATTCATCGATGAAACGCTTCCAGTGGGTTTGTATTTAAACAAAATGTCTTACTGGACTAGTCAGATGTGAAAGAAAAAAAAAAACAAAAACTGTGACACGACGATAATCATATTAAATTTAACAGAATTTCAAGTAGAGCCTTCTCTGGAATGGCAGTATTCGATCTACACCTTGTAGCATAAAAATAAGGCTCAGGAAGCAAGTCCTGAACGCTAAATACCGGTTGTAGTAACAGTAACTAACGCGTAAAATATACAAATGTCTATTTTAAGGCAGTAGTCACCTATGGTAATAATAGTTGGTAATATTAATTTCATCAGAATTAAAAAAAAAATTTCTGCTCAGCAAACTACAGAAATTGTTTCTAATACCTTCTGTTAATAAACAAAAGCTTCAAGAAAGAAGCAATTCTGGAGGGTCTGTGGGGAAATTTGCACATAAATGTACATTATTACCACGTTTTTTTTGCCAACAAATTTAGAAGGCATACTTCATAATCGGTTAGAATTTTGCCATATATGAAAAAAAAAAAATCTTAAGTAAAACATCGTTATTCACTTTAATTTGATTTATTAAAGATTTTTTCTTATACAAAAAATTCTAGTGAATTGAAAAAAGCCATGACCACTTTTCAAATTAAGGAAAACGATCATTTTATTGTGTGATTTTAATTGGTGCTCCAATAATCACCATTACATGTTTTAAAATAATAGCATGCAAAAATTTGTAATATATTATAGAAAATTTCAATTTCTCCTACGACTTGTATAAATTAATGTTTCCAATTTCAACTAAAAAATGCAAAATATTTCCTTTTTGTCTTTTACTATTCATGAAAGTACAGGTACAGTAGGGGGTTAAATAATAGTTCTCACAGTGCACCGTTTACCTTCAGAAACGTATTTCTTTTGACGTTGTTCATTTTCTACAAAGTATTTAAAAGGAATTTCTAATGAAGCCAAAAAATTTATTTGATTGCTCCCAGCTTGCTGACCAGTATATCTGCCACAACAAATAGACTTTTCAAACATTTTCTGCAAATATTTGACGGAGTCTACCGTCCCCACAAAATGACAGAGCATAAAATAAAACAGACCCAACCCGTGAACGATGGAAGTATTGAGTGGATGATGTTATATGGTAAAGTGGATGATGTCATTCGGGACTTTCATATTGGATGATGAGGAGCTGCTTGAGGTGCCACATTCAATGTCCAACGATGCGAGTGGAGCGTGCCTTTCGAATCTTTCAGGAATTGTACAACTATCTCGAGCGAACGTCTTGAAATCGACAGTGTCAGTGGTAGTAGCATTTGCAATGGGATCAATAGCAACAATAACATTACTACTGTTATGTTCATTGTAGACGAGATTGCTGAAATCGGAGGTACTGCAGCATACATGGTGAAGCTCAGACTGATTATGTTGTGGAGGACTGATTGGAGAAATCTGCAACGGTAACGATCTTATGGTGCTCGACAAAAGCATCGGAGGCGGACTATGCAGTTCAACAGTCACATCCTGCCTGCAAATAACTTCAATACTCTATTGCAAACAAATCACTTAAGCTTAAAAAGATCCGTACCATGCACATGGCAACTATTATTGAGAGAAATGACTGTCATCCAAATGGTGAGCCAGATAAGACATTGCATGAGTCTTCTGGAGAACTTATGGTGCCAATAGATCATAGTTAAGTTATGCATTTTGAGATAAATCGTAGAAAATCAAAGCTGCCTTTGTGAAAAGCAAACCAATGGGAAGTACGGCTGCAGTGTTCACTTGTAGAAGCACAAACGCGGCCATGATCGCGCATGTCGAGTACCAAATCATTTTCGGTGTTAAAGATACCACAGTAATAACTATCAAAATATCGCCCACACAATTTCCTATAATTTTTTTCCTTTAAGAAGTCAGTGCACTTTATCCCGTAAGCATAAACAGAAGTACAATCATATCCCTATGCTACTTTGAAATCCCCAAGTTTCTATCAATTTTCCAGCAATTTTAGCTGATCTGAGCAATATCATGAAATCTACAAAAATTATAAAATCGTGTTGGAATTTGAATTTTGAATCAGGATTTAACTGCATTTCTGAATTATTAAAGATAAAATTTCCGATATAGAGTTCCAAATAACTTCGTTGTTTGGGTTAAGTAGTTCAGTGTACTGTGTGGTAGAGTTTCATTTACTGCAAAGCTATCTTATGGTACGCGAAAAAAAATTTCACCTATTATAAATATCATCGAGAAGCATTTGAGGTATACATGGGGTAGAGCGGTATTTCCGCTTCTTAGCCATTACTGCAAATAGCAATATTGGAAAACGATCACGTTGGCAAATAAATGAATGAGTAAATGAATGAACAAACAAATAAATGGAGAAAATAGCAAATAAATGACTGAATATAGAAGAGAGTAATTTATGTGGTAAAGGCAAATATTTAATAAGCATTTCTGTATGTCAAGAGGGATATAATGGACTGTGTTATTAGGTGAAACGTTGTGTTGTGATCGAAGGATCTTAAAATTTAAAAAATTAAAAAATACTTGGACTAGAATCACATCTTGATAGTGGAACAGCTTTGTATAGGGGTGTCCACTCACGTATCTCTTCGTCGGTCATTGGTAAACGTTTTTGCACCACATCCCTTTGTAACAAAGACGTTTTCTTACACGGATCAGCTTCTACATTATGAAGTACCTACAACAACCACCGGAAAAACTAGCTCTATAAGTCTGACTTTTATTACGGATTCCAGCTAAGAAAATAACCTGCGTGTTCTTATCCCTACTTTCGAGAGTAATAACACAGGCAACAATAAGGATGAATGAACCAATGCCCATTACAACTGGTCCGAGATACTGCAAACTTTTAAACAAATATCGCTTGGTCCAGTTGGTGGACATCTTATCGGTGCCATCATCTCCACTGTGTACAATTTCCTGCAATCTTCAGTTCAGTTAATTTGGCAAAATGAGTCATGAAATTGCTCCTTGCAAACACTTTGAAGTAATCAAAACGAATGATTTCGTTGAATTATTAAAATACTCAGAGTTGATAATAAAGCTTGTATAAACCTGCAAACGACATAAATTTGCATCAATACAAGAATGTTCTAAAATCAAGTAAAAAAACACAAACCTGAGATAAATAAACATCAAAGTAACCAAGAATGGTCATCAAGATGCCAAAAGTAATAATAACACCACCGAAAACAATAGCTCTGCATACTGCCCACAAGGTCTGAAGCAGACTGTTTCATGCAAGTTGTAATTTTGCTATATCCATATAATTATAAATAATTTGTCAAACTAGTTTTAAAAAACAAAAACAAAATTAGTTGTCTCGAGGCAAGATTTCAGTTGCATTTCAGAAGTTTTGCCAAACACATTCAGTTTCTCCCTAAACAAGGTGGAACAGAATTTTTTAAGTTTTATTCGATTCCTTTCCAAATTTGATGAAACTTTAAAAGATCGTCCTAACAGTCAACAAATAGTTTTTTATAATGAATGATACAGATGATCTTAGTGATGTCAGGTTATCAATTTTAACGATCACTTAAACTTTCATGGCACCATATGAAGACAATTTAACTCCATATTGGTTCAATTCCTAATGAATTATATAATTATTTATCTTTGTTACGAAAGATAGGCTAGGCTATCTATGACAATATGCAATTTCTTCAAGGTTCTGAAAAAGCGTCATGACGTCATATACTTTTGTAGGTGTTCGTAAGAAGAAAATATCTTAAAAAACAAGTGATATGAAAACCTTAGTTTGGTGAAATAATTTAAATAATTTACTGCACGCCATCGTTTCATTATCTTCAGATGTTGAACAGAACTTTAATGTTCGATTTCTACATTAATGCAAAAGATGTGGCTTCAGAAGAAGAAACATTTCAAATTTTGGAAGATTAAATACAAACGAGAGAATTATCGACAATTCATTAATTTAACGGGAGAAAGTGTTAAAACGATGGATGGGTAATTAATGCAGTGAAACAGATAAATGAATAAAGCTAATGTTTGCAATGTTTCTAAACATAACTGAAAAAGATATTGAAATTGATCAACTCTTCAAAGAAGAAAAGTATCAGAGGGAGAGGAAGGAAGTGAGTTAGAGATGAATGCCCTTTTCGCATAATACACAGAATTATATCGGTATGCATGTATGCTGTTTCTTTCAATATCTCCTAAATTTGGACAAATTAAGCTATCTTCAAGCCTAACTCCTTTTATTAATTTTTAAATATAGGGCTGTCATATACATATAAGCTCAACGTCGAATTTTTTGACTGATGATTACTGATAACTACAACAGTGCAGATCTATGTGACTGACTTCTTGTATTCCGTATTACGGTCCATAGAAGATCGATTGATCAGATGAACTGTTTGTTTAGTGTCTGGCTTATTCGAAAATCTTAGAAAGAAAAAGAAAGATAGAAAAATATATAGTTTCAAAAACATAAGGACTTGATGGTCTATAAATTAGTTAGGACTGAAAATGTAAACATAAAAATGAGCTTTCAAGTTGTATTAAAAACAAAAGAGTTTACTACTTTTATAAATTGCCACTTAAAGATATTGGAATAAAAAAGAGACGATATGGAATACGATTGCGTGCTAGTAAATATGAACAATTCATATAGGTAAAGCTGACTAAAACGAATTACTATTCCGTTGGATGAGAATTCCCAATCTTATCAGAGAACAGAGAAGGTCACACAGATTGGAAAGCCTGATTCAAATGTTATCAGGGTCATGCAATTATCTTGAAAAATTTTTATTCATGGTTCTGTTAAAGAAAACTAGAGACAGCACAGGGTTATTCCAATTTCTTTATCTCCTCATTTCAAATACATATGCGCAATCGTTTTTTAGTATGAGTAACGATAGATTCCTGGTCATATCAAAAATATCCAGAGGACAAAAATTTTACAGTCTGATAAACCTAATCCTAAAAAACCTGGAAAATATAACTAAATCCACGATTTTTTTAAAGCTTTTTAGACTCCGAATTTAATTGCACGCGCCGTCTTGTTTTCATAACTCACTGATGATTAATTACTAACGATTTGTCCAATTCAAAAAGAAAAAGGAAGTTCAGAGAAATAATTTCCAAAGGTAAGTGATTCTACTTTGAATGTAATCAAAGAGATAATGAAACTCTGTCTCTCGAGAAAAGTTATGCGATTTCCCTTATGTTTTTCGATTTCCTTCTCCTTCTAGTAAACTTTATTTTTTGGCCATTTAAAATGCGCTAGAAATTACTTCTTGTTAAATTAAAGTGTACCATAAATTATTTGTTGATCAACCGAAGAGTAAATTCAGTAACCCACCGGATTGCACCCATGGCTTATCGTCTTCACGACTTTTCGTGATAACATAACAAGATAAGAAGATCATATTTTAATCATATTTTCACACACCCTTATCTTTACCAGAATTACCTTAATAGTTTTTTTCAAACAACAAAAAATGTACCGAAAGTTTCGATTCACTAATTTGATGATATCTGTAGTTTCTATGATAAAAATTTCGTCGTATGATAGTGGTGGTTGGACGATGGACCATCAGCCCTGCTACTGCGGCTGTCGCGTTGTTTTTAAAGTGTCCAGAAAATGCCAGAATTTTCTTGCAAAAATTGTTCTTGACAAAATGCTTTTTCGCTATTGCATTTTTTAACGAGAATAGCAGAATAGATTGAATTACCAAGCAAGCGGCAGCACCAATTGGTACTGTCCCGTACAATCACCATTTATTTGTCTATATTACGTGAAAAAATATTTGAAAAACAACTGAGGTTCATCGGAATACCTCGATCTTAATAGGACGTACGGAATAAAATTATTCGAAACATCGGTCGGTTAAAAGATGAAGGAAAAGTGGTTGAGTAGAATGACAGAGAAATCAAAATATCAGTAGAAAAAATGGATATAACTACTTCCGTAGCGATATATCGAAAATATTTCCCTATTAAAATACAAGTTAAACTGGTATAGTTTCGAAAAATTCAATTAATTCAATGAAATTTGAAAGGTCGGAACGGTAGTAATTGCGAGAAAGGATGGAATAATGACAACGAGCCGGAAATCAGAGCATTTCTTACCAAACAGCATAGGCTTTAGGCGTTGGACAGGAAAAACGGAATATGAAGAGAGCGCGGTTGGACGGTTGAAAAAGCAGTAATTACTGGATGGATAAACAGATGTTAACAAGGATTGTTTAAGGAAGTTAGAAAAAAAAGTGGGTAAATGAATTGAAAGCGAATTCGTCGCACTCAAAGCGCTCCTTAAGCTTATAGTGTCTTCCACTTCTCCATATGAATCATATTGAAAGAAAAATATACAAATCATAATGTTTTAAGCAATTTAAGCCTCTTTTCGGGTGTTGATCTCAATCGTTCAAGAAGCAAAAGTATTTGACTAAACTAAGTCTCGTAATCAATCTCCAAATCACTGATGTCTTCACAGTGGACTCATAGATAAAGTGAAGTAGAATTTTTCCACTTTTTGCTTCTAGTATTTCTGTGATTTGACAGTTTGAAATTGCTTACTTCATTTTTAAAAGCCACTTTTCCACTTGTGTCGAACAGTGTTAAATCAAACAGAAGTATAACAATGCTTCTCCTAGTATTAAAGAGAAAATTTCACAAATTAAAACAGCTAATGGTAGCTGTTCCATGGGCCGCACTATTCACACATTATTGAAATAAAATGCAAATAATGGAGGTGAGGGTGTAGAGGGAGAGATGACAGCGCAATAGGAAAAAGTACTTGATGTCAGAAAGATTGAAGGCTTAGGCCTTCTGTCCTCTTTTCAGCAACAAAAAAAAAAAAAATAGTTTCCATCTGTTTGCTGCCTTATTCCATTCTATTGCACTGCTCGCAGTAGCATCATATATGTGAAATAAAAACTGCTAACGGCCAAATTTTTTTGTTCGATAGAATTACTGACATGATGTTCGTCAAGCAGTTCTGAAAGAATATCAACCACTTTATTGTAATCTGATATAGCGGTGTTCATATGATTTTATGCAAAAAAATTGCCAAAGTAGCGGTGAGTTGAATCAGAGTGTTGAACTGATGGGAAATGGTAAAGAAAAGGAAATCGAGAGGATAGGGTGGGTCAGAAAGAAAGAGTTTAAGGTCGCGAAAAATGATCCATTAATCACTGTCTAAGCATCGTCTCGGTAATTAATTTAAAACTACACAGCTGATAATCATAAAAATTTTGAACAATTGACTAGTTTCTCCTAAGTGAAGAATACAGAAATTGTGTAAGACATTATTTTAAAAAATATGAGATTTCAACTATTCCTTCATAAGTTTACTGTCAATAGGAAGTACATAAAAACTGAAGCAAATACGGCAGATTACATGGATAGAATCCGAAGTGAAATTTTAAGTTGAAAGTTTTGAAGGACATGTATAATGCAAGATTTCTTAAAAATTCATTTGAATAAATCCCAAATATCGCTGGTAGCGTGAAGAATCTCTGCCTTTTCAACAAGTAAACGATTCGCGGAAAACGGTAAGAAAACTTTCGTGCTCGGAAAGCGATAATATTCAGAAAGTTCAGTGGATAACATATTTTTTCCGTGCCAATTTTGTCTTTCCGTAGATTACTGTTGGGTCAGTTAACATCTAAAATTTTTCAATTTCTTCCTCAAACCCGGAAAAAAAAAGAACTTTTACATTATCAGTAGTTAAATTTAAGATCTGTGACCAGCCAGACTAGGCCGACTAACGAGATTTACGTTAGAGGCGGAGGCGAAACATATTCGATGGGATGAAATTAAATTTTCGACTGATATATATAAAACAAGAAAAAAATGTATTAGAAGAATGAGATCTTAATAGAATGTGCTGCTTGTAGACTAGAACTGATGAGTAAATAGGGTTACGGAGTATTAGAGTTGCTCAGTACTGCTTAATGAAAGTTTAATGATTTAGACTATAAAAATAAATATGTAACAAATGAATGCTGGGCAGGGAAGCAAGGGCTTAGAATTTCATGTAAATATTTCTTCCCATCCAGTACTTCACTAAAGTTGTATGTCCTGCCCTGTTGATGAATAGAAGATAATGGTGGATAATAGATGTCACATACTTTTAATTAACTAGGGAAGGGAAATGACCCATATAACAGTATCTGATTATAGAGTTGGATAGATTCGTGATCACGAAAGATTTCTTTCTCGAATAGACAGTTTAGATTAAGGGAATTTGGTAGAAAGCAAATGGATGATTTCCTTATGGAAAAAAAGCATTTGCTCGTCCTTTTCTCTCCTTATTTTCTAGAAAAAGTAATGAATTTTCCTGAATGTCTTGGAACTACAGAGAAGCTCGAATGCATAGTAATAATTTCTTGCGCATTATCCGACTGAGATTTTTGGAATCCCTTAACATCGATAAAAATTTATAGCTTAAAATTGAAATAATTTACCAGGAAATAATGATTTAGAATTCGAACAACATTCAACCAAGGGATATCTTCACCGGATTCTGACATGAAGAGAATGCGTGGCTCGAATCAATCAAGAACACAGAGACAATCAAAGCAGAATCATACAACAATGGATGCTATTCAGTCTACCGGACCGGAATGACCAACTTTTACTAGAAATTTTGGAGACTAAAACAATGCAAGAGATGGCCTACATCTGGAACATCACTGTTGCATATGAGGCTTAGTTTTCATAGTGACTGAGGCATGGTAGTCCAATGTGTTCGAAACGCTGCGAAGTGAAGGGTATATGTGTGTGTATGTATATGGTCATGGATGGTATAATTGGCTTTGGGTGGGTTGGGAATATATCCCATGCCGGAGTGTAACTCAACCGGACCTGAAGGGCAAGTAGGATGCATTGAGTTTCATTTCACCATAAATTCTTGGTTATATGAGTACCCGTTGTTGATCACGAAAGGAACTGATAATTGGCCTGAACATGGATGATCATTTTCAAGGTTCTTGTTGGAAATATTGTGAAATATAATTGCATCGTTTCAGTACAGTTGTATCGATAATATATTATATTATCGAAATGGATAGAAATTAAGTGCAAATTAGAAGGAAGTATTTGAGCAACTTTACCTCAATATGAACATAATTCTTGGTCGTAATTTTATGCCGACCTTTTTCTCGCTTTCGTCTAGCTTTCAGATAACCATCCCGGCTGTGTAAACCGGAGTCCAAGGCTGCCAGGTTTATTTTCCCCAAACGTAATGAAACACCACGAGCTGTTCCCAGCATTTGTAGTCGTAGAGCAGAATCGTAAGATTTAACTTCAGGTACAGCAGATTCCAGATATTTCTTCTGATGGACTGTCTCTGCAGAGCTTTTCCAACAGCTGGGATTCAGAGTAGAAAAATTCGCAGCCAAATATAGAAAGGTTATCCCATCTATAGTGGCCGTTTCTTAGTGAGCTGATCGGCTTCTCCATGTGATTATGCAATCAATAATAGATTCAATAATATAGCATCGAACAATAATTCAGTTATGCACCATGTCACTGATCCTGAAAACATTTTATAAGCAGGGTGCTTGATAGAAAGGTGCTGCGTAACTGCATAACGGACAATACCTCAGTGCTCAAAACGTATTGCATATTTGCACGAGAGAGTAAAAATTGGAAAGAATGTAATTTTATGATGTGGTTCTCTTCAATATTAGCAGTTCTCTCAATAGGATAAACCGGTTGTAATCACTTGATAAATCCTAAAGCAAGATTAAGACGGGACTGTCTGGACCGAACTAATCTAATTTATGATGAAAATTGATAATTTTCGATCCACACTAGCACGAATCGTAAGACACGAGTTTTCAAACGACAAAACTTCATGAGATCCTTTTCGCTTACTTCTCACAATAATACATGGTCTTCATGCAACACTGTTCTGCAATATCGGGATTGAGAATCGGATTGTCTAAGCCATTTTGAAGCACTAACAAGATTCAAGATGCAGAAAAAAAAAGCATTGTATCGTAATAAAAGCTATGTATATGGACCAGAAGAATGATGATGTGTTCTGCTAAAATATAGCTATTCAGCGATACGCCTGCCCGATTACGAGTTTCTCTTCGCGCGTTTTTGGATTGCCTAAAATCGTCCTACGGATTTCGATTTTTTTTCTTATTCAAATTAAGAGTAAACGAATAAAATAAGCTGGGAAGGACAAAGAAAGGTCATGAGGGTTGGGGCATAATGATATCTTTAAAAAAACCAAGTGGAAGGTCTTTTTAATAAATAGATTAACTATTTGAGGATCTCCTTGGTAACAGAGTTAACTCCGGCTTATTGATAGACGTTGTTAATCAATGAATAATTGCACTGTTTAATCATGAAGTTATGAATAAATCAAGTTAACAGATTTTTCGTTTTAAGGAAACTTTTAAATTAAAACTAGAGTACAGAAAGACTTTAAGAACATTTTTCACACATAAAAAACTTGAAGTCATTAGAGCATATTTTTATTCATACATCAAAGGGTCTGTCAAAATGGAAACTTATTTCTACTAACAAATACCTACATTTTATATCGGAGCATCTAGTGGGATTCACCAAATGGTTGCTTTTGTTAGTCTCAGAATTTTTTTTTTTTATGCTAAAAATTTCGAGATTTTTCCATTAAGGAATGAGTTCAATAAGTAAAAAATTAACGGTTCAGTTATTTTGACTAAACTGACCAACCCTACCAGTTTCGGTGCCACGAAAACTTTCTTTCTGAATCCTTGCGGGCAAAGGTGTTAGACTAACCTGTTTGTTCTGGGATCTCCTATCTCACAAACATTTTAATATTTATTCCATTAAAAGTTTTTTTTATTATCAGTGAAGTGGGAATATTTGAGACACAGTATTCATCTTTGAACTAATTAATGCCTTCTTTTGTTGAAATGTTAAATTTTTTCTCACTCTGTTGTGATTGTTCAAGCAAGAAGACGATAAAATTAACAAACTGAAAGC
The DNA here is from genome assembly GCF_000183805.2 of Loa loa. Taxonomy (NCBI): domain Eukaryota; kingdom Metazoa; phylum Nematoda; class Chromadorea; order Rhabditida; family Onchocercidae; genus Loa; species Loa loa. The sequence goes on along the minus strand of NW_018108233.1, from coordinate 69,701 downwards.
GTTTCCCATTACCAAAACATAAAATTTGTATATCTCAGTGACGCAAATCGAAGTTTCAGTTGTTCGACACATCGCCTCTTATTAGTTCATACATCTTTTTATGATTGATATAAGTATGAGAATCTTGCAAATCCCCCCCCCCCAAAAAAAAAAACTAAAAAAAAAAAAAACCCTAAAATTGCTAATAATATTGTACTGTCAACGAATTGGGAATGATTTAAAGGAAGAGTGGTCACTGAAGTAGCCACTATTAATGAAACTAATAAAAGTTACAGACGGCTCTGTCAAGAAGACCGCTCGAGATTTAAATGTAGCATGTGAAAGCAAATTAAAAAATGGTGTCCTAGCCCTTCTGAAAAATAAAGCAAAATTTTCCGCTCTTTCATTTGATTATTCAGCAAGCTGTTCCGAAATGAACTGCCATCCTTAGGTTCTATAATCAAAACTATCCTTG
>NW_018108233.1:57925-68858 GCF_000183805.2 Loa loa | reverse complement strand
ATATATATATATATATATATATATATATATATATATGCACACACACATTTAGACAGATGAAGGAGAAGCTCAAAATATTGATAAGAAGTAAATAAAAAGCTAATTTGTATTGCAGGACATGTCACATTCATTCACAACCCGCTCATTTTCACTCACATCTCTTCTCAGTTCCATACTTCCCATCATTTCTTCTAGGAATATAAAAGCAGTTTAGCCCTATTGTTTATTCATTTCATTCATTAAACAGTTGGGTAATCGATTTCTGATCAATCGAAATTAAGCCAATTCAACTGCATTAAATGAATGAATTTGTCATCAATTGCAAATGCACCATTGTTGTCATAAAAATTATACATCATTATTTAACTTTGACAGATATGTTACTACAAACAAAAGGTACACATATCATTTACAAAGTCAGAAGCGAATAAATAGAGATGAGCACTTTGATAGTTAGAAGTCTAATATTTGGGTGAAGTCATCTTCCTGTTTAAAATTGCGAAAATTGGAATCAGTGGAAACAATTCGAGGCGTCCTCAAACAGCGCCAAAAATTGCTGGAATCAGTATCTGAAAATGGTAACAGCAACTTCATCCCTTCTTACAGAAGGACTCACTGACAATAGTCCTTCTTACAGAAATGAACTCATTTTAGTTCGCCAAATCGTATTTATAGTGATGTCACATACCACCAATATGTGCAATTGGAAATATTCCAGTAAAATGAGGACTAAAGCTCTTGCAAAGAGCAAATAAAATAAGTCAATGGTTCAGGAAGTTATAGTGAGTACAGCGTACGTTGTATTCAGATATCAATAAAAGGCTTTTACTCTCACTTCGGCTAACTTCAACAGTTAGTGAAGACGAAGGCAAAAAGCCTTAAGCTAGAAGGAATAGATGCCAGTACGCATTTAAAGTTATGGAAAAACCTCTTGTTTTTCTTTTCTTTGTCCCTTCATCTGAGCTATCCTCATAACATGACCACTTTAAAACTGGAAAAGAGCCTAGATCATTTTGTGTGCCCTTCTTCAATTGCTTCTTCTCTGTCATCCGTTACTCGCATGTCCTGTTGGATCACCCGTTGCACTCATCTTTTAAAGCAATCTTTATATTTTTTTGAATAGAATTGGATAAAAAACTGGACGCCTTATGATTGAATCCTTAATTCGCACTTTTCTATTCCCATATGCACATGTCAGATGAAAGAAGCGTCCATGACGCATGACCTTCCCACCCCATCCAGTTCTTCAGCTATGCATTGTAGAGCAGGATTTGTCGCTTTCTTAAACAAAAATCTCACCCTCATCTTCGTGACTACAATTACTGATTGTCGTGCACTACTAATGGTCAACACGTATAACAACATAATTACACAATTACAGTACTGCATTACATGACACACTATTACTATAATTAATTAGCCAAAATCTTTGATTAAATGTTCCAGTATCTTCTCTTTTATGATTATTTAAGATTTCCTTCCCATTTTCAGTGATGTTTGTATGGAAAACTGTAGTGGCATAGTCAACAAGATGTTTATGAAACCTTAGAAACCATAAATCCAAACTCCCAGCCCTCCTTGCACAACTTTGCGTTATCTATTATTCCCGACATATTTCAAATCTGACCTTGAGTTTTTGCACCTGTTTACTCGAAATCTTTACAACAAATATCTTTGAAGGAAAATATTTTCAGCTCTTCATGACCGATTTGCTTCTTTCGAATTCCATTATATGTCCAAGTTTGAATCATTGCCAAAGTCTTTTCTATCGTCAATTGCATAATATTTTTAAATCACTTGAATCCAAAGCAGAACAGAAGAAGGATTTGAGATTGGCAATTAGTTTCATTCTCTGTGTCCTGCTCCCAAGAGAAAAATGTCAACTGGAATTTCTGAAAAAATTTGTATAAGTCAAATTTGTGCATGCAATGATGGACAAAATAATGCACAATTTTTTATGCGGGATCGCTTTTCAGAGTTGAATTTTATAAACGAGCAGTTAGTTTTGTTGTGATATATCTCTTTGAATTAATGAAAATCCATCATTCATGAAGCAAGTTTTACCTCAATTTCCACTGAAGATTTTCCACTGCACTGAAATTTCATTTAAATAATTAAAATAATAGCAGCAAATGATTCTTTTTCAGGAACGGAAGGACGAAGCGCTTAGCACTTCCCATCCGGAAAAATGGGACTCTGATTTACTATTACCCTATCAATTTGATAACACTTCTTGTACGATGCTTTTTCGACGTTGACTGATTCTTCTTTCACTGCGTATTATTTGAAAATTCAATAATTTCAGCAGTTTTTAAATATAAATCAAGTTTTGTATCGAAGACTGACTGAAATATGGTGTTTCAATGTGAGCTCAAATAGCTCATAATTACGTTATTCAGTTTTCATCTCTAAGGTCAGTATCAGATTGAGTTTAATTGAAGTGTCAGGAATGCTGATTTGAAGTTCCATTCCCCTTCCCAAAACTAAGTGCTTAAGAGCATTGTTAGAAAAACTACATTCCAGAAATATTATTTCTAGAATCACCTGTACCACTGCCGTCTATTTCCTAGCTAGACACTAATAATAACAATGACTGCTTTCCCATATACTAACAATATTTAGAATATCAATCTACTCACCTGTTCAATTACAGGAAACAAAGTAATTTCTGTTTAGCAAAAAATCATATTTTTTGAAAAAGACAAACTGCCAAAATTTTTGAACCAATGAGAATAAAGCAAAAATTGAGGCACATTGGTTATTTTACGATTGTTTATAATAAGTCATGAGCTATGCGACATTTTGCTGAGCAGAATTACGCGTATGTGTCTTTTTCATAAAGCGTCTGTCAATCGAGAAGCATTTACTTGTTGGCACTTTAATTCCTCCGTGAACATCCTGAAAAAAATGAAAATTACATACTGAACTTCCAACTATCATCTTCGTCTTTCGAAATCCTTTCTTTCGCATAAAACCGCTTCGTGCTATTATGTCTTTTACATAAACTGAGGAATATGATTTCTTAAAATAATCTTAAAATAATGAACTGACTCGCTAAATTTGAATATATAGAAGAGATTTGTCTCGCTGTCAAGGACATGCATCTGCTCGCATTTCCATTTGAAACCCCGCTGAAATATACTAGTTTTACAAAAGATTAACCAAATTCTGAAAAAAAAAGATCTTCAAAACTCTATAATTTAGATTTTGCATCTCTTAGTCATTAATCATTTGTTTAATTAGCAATGTCTCTTTCTGTAGTCCAATAAAATTGGAATGCAACCACAATTTCAGTTGATCTGATATTGAATTTGAGGAGTTTGGAGTAAAGCTGATGTAAGGTCCAGATCACTATCAATAATCATTTCATTCTATTTTTTCTACAACAAGGGTTTCATATCTCATTAAAATTTGATTGAATCTATCGATTTATGAGAATGGAAATGGATGGACAATAGAAATAAGTATTCAAGCAATGGATGAAAACAACGATTTGATCCAATGGCATTAGGAAAGTAAAAATAATGCACACAGTAATCTCCATGGATAAAACATACGCAGGTTGGAAAATAGAAACGTGCAATCCATGTTAGCGTGCACTACGTGTATTCTCAGCATATCAAAAAAAACGCAAACAAGAGCCTGGGCCAAATTTGGCTTGAAGAGATCTAACAATTACAAATAATGAAAAGAACGTGAAGCCTACCTTTCCATTCCTTATTGTAATTGCAGTGGTCAGAGGTTCGCCTATAGAAACAGCATCCACTTCAAATGTACTCATCTGCAAATCATTAAGTCAGTAAGCACTAACACATTAATTGATTAAAGGGAAAAAATTAAATTGGGGGAGGAAAAAGGGAAATCACTAGACGATTTTAAAACTTAAGTTTAACAAACTTTCTTCTCGTGAAACGGGTCAGTGTCATCGTTGATCAGCTTTCGCAAACCTGTGTCGCCTCTTGTTCCGCTTAATGTCAGATAAACATCAAAATCTGCACTTGATTCGCCAGAATTTACAGTTATTATATAAACGACGTCTGCAACAAAAGAAATTTCCCTTTTAATCCTGGTAGTCTAAAGCAAAAAACTAAATATAAACATTTTGTGTTGGATGGAAGAACTTGAAAACTTTCCGAATTGGTAGGCACAAAATATAAAGGAAAATATAAGTTTCGAAGTTCATAAACTTTGAGAAATTTCGTAAAAATAACAAATCCAATCAGGGGAAAAAATTTTATATATGACTCAAGCAATTTACTTGAGTTTGCAGGAGTTTTATATGCAACTTACTTGAAATAGGTGGGATATCTGGCCAGATAGCCGGGAATTCATAAACCGATTCTGACGCAAGGATCGTATTTAAAGCAGGAAATCGAAGTTCATCACCATTTTCAGAGTCGTAAAGCTTCATCTGAAAAAAATGAGATTTTCCGGGCATTTACTGAGTCTTAATTAAATGTTTGGAACATTGAAAAATCATCAAATATAACGAGATGTTACCCACAAAATAGTATATTTAATAATTATAAACCTTCTGTATTTCGATGATATTTTCATCGTTAAGTTTTACATTATCTGGTGCAATATAGTTGAGACGTTGTGAATCATCGATGCCAACTCTCACTTTGATTATCATTGATATGTCTGCTGCTTTCTGCTATACGAAAATTTCGATTGCATAAAAGGATAACTTTTGAAAATGATAAAGTCAGTTAGGTGAATTTTAAATAAGTATAGAAGTAGTTAGTAGGAAGAGAGTAAGCAAGTCAAAGGGTCATTATACTCGAAAAAATTGAAGCGCTATTGAAACAATCATCTTTCAACGTGAAATCTGATCATAGCTGAATGCTGTCAACTATCTTAATTTGAATCCGATCACCACCCAAATTTTTCTTTTTATAGTTTAAATTTGATAATGAAACTTTATTTTAAAGCCTACTGTAATACAAAGCAGAAATCCGTGTACCTGAAAAGTAATAATCATATCGGTTGGAGTAGTAGCAACGATAGTCATCTCTGTACTTGTATTTTCTGTACAAAGTGTTACTTTCGGGACAAGAGTACTGCCTTTGCTAATTGTCATTGATAGAATCCATCGAGATTGCTTTCTTGACAAAACTTTTTTCTTATTGATTTTGGTCGAAAGGCCTTCCATTTCTATTATTAAATTTGATTAATTTTATTCCCTAAATTCTGGAATGTTCCGTGGAAAGTATATCACAAAACTGAACAGTTTGCGAAAATCTTCAAAACAATCAAAAAAAAGAGACACCAGAAAGTAGAAGTTCCATAAAAACATCTCCCATATCGTCATACGTCTCCTCCTTGGCTTTTTCCTTCTCCTCTTCTAGAGCCTTCACGCGGTTTACTCCCATTACATAGCGGTACGGTGCATGATGTGATTCACGAATGGTTACTTTCTCAGCGACCCAATCATTTGCCACTGCGATGTTCGTAACATGTTGTCGATCGTAGATATCTTGTAATATTTGAATACTCTCATATATTTCATTACCTAGAAAGTATCCAATGAAGAAATTCGCAATGCATTGGAAATCAGCATTTTATCAATTTTTTAATTCAAATTCATTTTATCCTTGTAAGTATCAAATCTTGTGTGATATACACAAACTGTCGAGTGATTTTCATCAAATTTGTCTGCAAAATTTTTTAAACAAAAAGAAAACGAGAATACAAATTTACCAATGTCATTCATTTTGACATATAATCGCGTACTTTGTATACGTCCAACCGAAACAGCTTCAGATTTGAATGAAATTTCCTAAATAACATGTTATGGATGTTGACAAAAAGAATTTGTGAAAATCATGAATACTAATTATTACTTATAAGAAAAAGTGAAATGACATTTCATAGTACAGACAAACTTTTGATCACTTGTGCAAGACTAAAAATTATTCAAAATCTACAAGTTTAATTTTGTTTACTGGAAAAAGTTGTTGAGCATAGAAAAATAAAATAAACTTACCCGCTTCAAATCCGAAGCACATCTGAAATCAACAGGGAAACGACCTGTTTCACCAATTTCACCAAATATCCTCACATATACTACAGGTTTTTCTAGAAATCGCTGTTTCCGTGAACTTAGCTTAATTTTTCCTTCGTAAGACAGTACTGCAAAATAAGAAACACAATAGAAGTTTGCAAACAGCTAATTAAAATAGACTTTTGGTAACAAATAACTTGGAGTTATCATCTCCCGGAAATTTTTTTCTCTATATCATAACAGACCCGATATACTATCTTTTAAATAATTCATTATAATAAACAAAAATTACCTTTCAAAGGTTCAAAAGCTGCTCGGAAAACTGGAAATTCTCGGAATGGCTGCGCATTCTTCTCATCACAGCCTATCTTCAACCATTTCCTTACATATGATACCATGCGTTCTTCGGTATCCAGATCTCTGAGCTCAACATAATTCAAGTAGTAATTCGGCATTTCACCATTCCCATCGATTTCAATTCTCACCTTTAGCAGATCACCAATTTCACCGAAATCCACCTGTAAATTTTTAAATAACTTTTGAAGTATCGAAAGAAGTTATTCAAACACTGTGTCTGAATGACTTTTTTTTGAATAAAAAGATTTCAGAGTCGGAAGGCGAATTTTGCAAAGAAAGGACAAGGGCAATTAATTAGATATAATTAATTGAGTATCGCGAGATCTTCAAAATCACCACAATGGAAGATAGAAAAAAAATAGCTAAAATTTACTTGCACAAGTGATGCTGATGGCACCTTCGCCATGCGATTGTCATAAATTTTTGTTGTCATCGAACAACCTTGGCTACCGTAACCAACAATGTTCAGATTTGATGTAGTTGCACCACTACCATCATCTTTGCCAGAATGCAAGATAAGTTCCCAACGACCACCTACAAAAAAATAATGTTAGTTCTTGCATTATGCAAATATCTCACGCAGATAACATCTTAACTGTTATCCTATCATTTCAATCATGCATCAGATATGTGTGTTTATTGACAAGTTTTTCAAAACTAGTGATTCATACTTTCTTCAGTTTATACAAACATTTTCCACTTCTGCTCGTGACTCAAAATTATATCATAAAAATTTGTATTTTTGTTTAATACTGAAAGAGATTTAACCTACGGTAGAAACAAGCTAATCAGTAAAATACGCAAACCAAGAAGTTGCTATCTACATGTGGAAAACTTTTCAAACTTAGATTTGGACTCTTTGTCGCGGACCCTACTTGTAGATCTAGAATCGTATAAGATAGTGGTAAGGTAGCAAAAAGCAGTTGTCTTCAGTGTCCGTTCAATTTTTCCATCCACTTGACCACTGTCCAACCATTTGGCGCACTGGAAAAGATATTGCCGTCCATCAGCAATATTTTCAGTGACCAGAATACGTTCAATGTATATCCCGACTCCTGAACTTCTCAACTTTCACTACGAAATTCTTAGAACTTACTAAAACTTCGGATTGAAATATTCAGCAAATTTCTTTTTAAATCAGAAAAATATGCCTAATTAAAGCAGCATGAAAAGAACATACCGTAACCAATATGATCATGTCCGACAACAATTTTTTGAAGCAAGCCAAGTTTCGTCGTTTCAATATGAAAGGAATCCATTCTATTCTGTTGAAATTTTGGTTCATGTGTCTGCAACCAATTTATATACTGAAAAGATGACGTTTCAATTGGGAATTGTTGGAAATGTCCAGTCTTTTTCCCACCACCTTTAATAAAAAGTAAATTCAAATATGAATTCGTCCTATTAGCAAATAGCACCGCCAGTTAGTTTTTTGAATAAATTGGATCAAATTTATTAGCATTGTTAGCATTCAAAGATCATTGATTCCAATGATTGTAATGAATGATATATTTATTAATCATAAAATTTGTTTGGTACTGCCAATATAATTTTTGCTCTTATAATGTTGTGATACAACACTACTATTGATTGGTTTTCGTTCATAACTTATTTGTTTGGTTAATCAATAAGTAAATTGATCAGCTTTAACTGATCATATAACACTTTACAATTTCCATCAAGCAATTGTCTGCTCTGATTTGATCTGATCTATCGTAGATAACGAAACTAGCTCACATCTTGTCGTAGTAGATGTTTCTCGCTTTTATTTAAGTCGCCATATAAAATAATGAACAAATCGAGATCTGTATCAGCCGCCCAACGATTTCCAGTAATTACCGATACAGTATAAGTCATACCTGAAAGATAACTTTTTTAGTAATATGATATTGTTTAAGCAGTGATATTGAATACCAATGAACTAATGGGGAATGATGGAATGTGAAAGGATAGTAGTGTTGATTGGTTTTTGGACAAGACTTGTTGAAGACAATAGTTCTTTAGGTAACAAATCAAAGTGCCGTGTATTGAATTCTTATCTAACAGACCGTTTTCTTTAGCACTAAGCGAAAAATCAGCTTTAGGAACAGATGTAGTTGTTGTTTCATTGTTATCAGATGTCCGATCATTAGATATTGAAAGCATCAGTTCCGGAACTTCTTTCTCTGCCGGATCAAACTGTTCAGTTATCGTGGTGCTTGCCTCTCCTTCTTCCATTGTTTCAATTTCTTCAACTACAATTGCTTCAAAATTGAAGTTCAATCAGTCACTTCTGCCTCAAAATGAAAGCTGAATCAATTAGAATTGCTTCAGAATGAAATTTCAATCAAAAAACTCTTCCGAAATCTGACTTTCCTCATTATTTTGTATCAACTCTTCTTTCTCCGTTTCTTCTTTTCCATTTCTTGTCCTACTTGCTTTATTTTCTTCTGCATTTCTTTCGTCCCGTTTCACATCTTCCGCTTCCTGAACCGCTTCATTATCTGGTTCTGTTAGTTTACTTCCACATGACTCTTCCGTTCTAATATCACTTGCTGTAAATTCGTTAACCTCGTCACAACAACCTTCGACATTCTGAAGCACTGTCGCTTTTTCGCAAACTTCCGGTGACCTTTGTAAGATTGGTAAAGCTGGAAGATGTTGTGAAGCTTCCAGGGAGACTGAAATTTAATAGAAATTTAATGACTTCTGCAAATTTTCATACCGCATAATTTTCTGCTTGAGGATGAATTTTGAATATTTTCAAAAAGACGAACATTTTTTCATTTTATTTGTTAATGGAACATTCTTTGACTTGTTGTTCTCTCGTCTATTCAACCGAGACATCGAAGTTAAGGACATCATCTTGCTGTTGCTAAGCACTCGTTGAGGTCGCTCAATTGAGTTCTCTCGGTAGATGGATTGGATTACTTGCTTTGCTGGAACATAATTTACTTTAATCATAATGAATCTTTCCGCATAGGAAAAAGTAATTGATAATATCTTGGAGCCAATGTAGAGTGGATTTCACATAATATCGAAAATTGGAATGCTAAATTTAAAATGTTGTTTAGCATGGCTTTCGAACTTCATTTAATAAAAGTTAACCGGTAGTAGACTCTCTCAGAAGGCTTGGTGGCGCCATCCTTGAAATCGGCGGTAATTGTGATACACCTATTGGAAATATGTTTTCCCGAAACATAGGTCGTTCATTCCTTGGTACAGCAAGCAGCCGAGTTTCACTTAGTGAAAAAATTTCATCCATACTTATTATCCTCTTGCCAGAATAAGTATACAGCTTGAAAATTGCCATCTAAAATCTACATGATACGAAAGTTCTAAAAGATTTGGTACGATTTTTTGGAGGAATAGCTTTATTACCACAACTTTTCCAATCCTAAATTAACAACAACGTAACAGCGGATGGATGCGACATCTGATTTGAGTTAATATGTGCCTTTCAAATAGTCATGTTTTTCAATAACTACTGAGTAATATCAAAAAGTGCGCCATTCTCCTCGTAATGAAGTTTTTTTTTTTTCACCTGCAAACCTTCCGAAATTTCTTCCAACAGTGATTCGATGGTCCGTTGGCGAAAAGGATTCAATAGCGCTCGATAAATTCGCGAAGGTTTTCCATTCAATACAAAAAATAACTAAAATTTGGAATTAACCTTTAATAAATAATTTCGTTTTAGTGGGAATGAATAAGTCAATTCATTAAATCTGACACAAACTCTACTATTATTTTCTATTTCTTTCCCTAAGACCAACAAAAAAATCGATATGAAGTTGTCAAGGCGATAAAATGATTTAAAATCATAATAAGCTATGTAAATAAATATTTTATTTTTCAACCTCCAAACTAAAAACTTCACTAATGCTACATGGGAAATTGAAAGTTTTGAAAGACAATTTTAAGTTTGAAAATTTTAATTGTCTAATATTAAAGATTGGTAATAAGTATTAAAGGTTGGTAATAATTGAAGATTGATAATAAAAAGAATAATAAAACAAGAAATAAACCTGCTTGGAGGTTACTGGATCAAAAGATAATTTCAGTGGTATTTTCGCACACCTATTTTTGTTTTGCTGCAAAGTAACTTCCAAAAATGCTACCTTTAGAAAAAAAACAAAATAAATTAACTAGCAAAAAATTATTCAATGAAAATTTCTATTGTAGTGCAACAGTTTAGAATGTCAAACAATTTACGAAATTCTAACTTTACGATAGCTAAACCAATTATTGCGATAGTACTGAGGCGCGTGTGTCCGATTAGCATGGCGAATTCGTTGTATTTTCTCGACCATCGATATGTTCAACGGTCGTGGAGTTTTGACAGAGGATGCTATGTACCTAAAACATATGCTTTAAATTCACTGATAAAATGATTGATTAGTTTTGTTGATACGATAAAAAGAGATTGAGTGACATAACAGAATGCACGTGGTTTTTAATTAACTTTCGTAACATGTACACAATATTTCATGTATTTGATGGCGATTCGAGTGGACTGGTAGGTACAGATTGTACAAGTGAAACAGTATGGTTAAGTGAGATTGACCTTGAAATGTCATGTTTGTCTGTCGT
>NW_018108233.1:44853-57569 GCF_000183805.2 Loa loa | reverse complement strand
AACAATTTACGAAATTCTAACTTTACGATAGCTAAACCAATTATTGCGATAGTACTGAGGCGCGTGTGTCCGATTAGCATGGCGAATTCGTTGTATTTTCTCGACCATCGATATGTTCAACGGTCGTGGAGTTTTGACAGAGGATGCTATGTACCTAAAACATATGCTTTAAATTCACTGATAAAATGATTGATTAGTTTTGTTGATACGATAAAAAGAGATTGAGTGACATAACAGAATGCACGTGGTTTTTAATTAACTTTCGTAACATGTACACAATATTTCATGTATTTGATGGCGATTCGAGTGGACTGGTAGGTACAGATTGTACAAGTGAAACAGTATGGTTAAGTGAGATTGACCTTGAAATGTCATGTTTGTCTGTCGTCCAGCAAGTAGGAAGTTATTAGGCAGCAATGAATTTTCATGCATGCCATAAACTATCAGTGAGCCTACCATTAATGAGGTCATATCGTAAGCACTCAAAACATAACTTCAGTCATTGTTCTCCTGATTATTTACGGTCAGAATTTTTACTGGCACCTTTTTAGTGCTCAATGTTAATCCTTGGTAGATAGCTTCTTTCACTTCCCATATTCGAGCCAATTAAGCGCGTCAATCATCTTAAGTATTATATCCTTTGTTATGTCATTGACAGTAACATTCATATATTTGTATGTGAACTGATAAGTTTGCATAAATAATGAGGCGAATAAATTACTGCTTTTCATGTTCCGAACTATTCAACCTTGGCAATTTCTCTTCCCTGGGTTTTGACGCAAACCTGTCAGCTTGTAGCTGACAGGTTTGCGTCAAAATCGGTTTAGCTATTGAGTCGGGAAATGATATGATTGTCTGTCACCACTAACAACGTTACTGACCGTCCATGATGTTGTAGCTGATCAATATTTTTGATAATTGTTTTTCCACGCGGTGTCGTTAAATGACGAACGCCAAATGGCATCGAAATATTGCTATTTAAGTCATCCAACAATGATTCAATAGTGCGGTATCGAGCCTTTGATACTGGTACGCGAAGTCCCTTCAAGACAATAAACAAAACAATTAAAATATTCATTTTCCAATGAAAATTCAAAAGCTCATTTATAACTCACTGAAAAACACTCAATTGTTTTGAGACAATAAAATTAGAATTTTTTTTTTAAAGTTTTGGCCAGTCTTTGCAGAAAAAATTTTGCCATTTTTATGCCAAAAATACAAATAACTTACTGCAAAATAAACGTCGCCTTCCTTGTAGAAGAATACTGTTTTGGCGGAGTATGGTCGAGTGAAGGATCGATTTGAACTACGATAATTATGAATCTGTCTATTCACCAAACTGGGTACATTAGGTGGCGCAGGCGCCGTATGAAGATTAGCAATATCTGGAGTCGAATCATGATCAAGCGTGGAACGCGATGAAGACTAAAGATGGATGTTAAATTGTTATCATTATGTGACCAAGGTGATACATTTACTTTTTAAACGTTAAATTTTCAAATTCTCTCTGCTTAGTGATAAAGCATTATTCCTCCGCAATTTCCTTTTATTCAATGGGAAGAAAATTGTCAACTCTATTACTACTTGTTTATAAAGTAGTCAAAGTTTGCAATTTCCAAATAAAATTAAAGTAACATTCACCTGATTTTTGGATAATTGAAAAGAAAAAAATGAAAAATGCAAGTTGCACATTGGTATATATCAGGCTGGACAACAGGAAATAGCAGATTTCTCCCACTATCTTATGTTTTAAGTATGTAAAGCACTTTTTTAGCATAAAAGACTACTAACCCAAAGTAATGTAGTATCCCCGTTGTCTAGATTGCTCATTTTCTTTCTCCTTGCTAATTTGAAATAATTAAAATAATTATTATAGATTTATGGAGCACTGCACGCATATTTGTCTGAATGTTCTGAAATTTGCATAAAATGGAAAATTATAAAGTTTGTTTAGAACGCTAGGAGCAAATTTGATTAATAGAGGAGGAGAACTGAGAATTAAGTTCGGGAAAAAATTCAGGAGAAAAATTATTGAAGTGAGAGCGTCTTTGAATCAGAAAAAATAAATTAGAAATGGTACGAACAAATAACTTACTTTGCTAAAAATAAATGAAATGGATGGTTTGTAATATCATTGGAAGAAAATCAAAGGTAGGAAACAGTAGAAAACGCTAAAGAAACAACAAATGAAATAAGTCGGTAAGAAGCAGTGAATTAAATATTTATATTTTAGGATATAATTTGGACTAATTGCTGAGCAGTAATTTGTTGAAAGAATGACAAATAAATGAATTAAAGGACCAGTGTGCAGATCAAGTGACAGGTATGCACAAAAAAAAAGTACGCCTATCGCAACAAATATGAAATTTGAAATTGAAAGAAATTTGGAACTAATACTAGGTTATTGGCTAATGTATCCGCATGTAGTCCTCGCAAGTATGAATCCTAGGCACTTTGCAGAAAAACTAATGACTATCCTTTCCGCGCTCAGCAACAGGAAAGCATGAGTCAGCAAAACTTTCCCAACATAATAATTTTCTCACCACAAAACTGATAAGAAAATCGTGGCAATGATAGTGTGATAATCATATAAAAGAAGGCAACTGATTGCATATTCCGTAAAAATTATAGATGGAAACTGGAAGTAATCTAAAACAAAAATACTGTGAAAATGTACGCAATCATTATTCGCTATCTTTTTAGCGGTATACTAAGATTGGTTATCTTCATCAAATGGATGTTTGATTTGCTGATTAATCTATACATTCTGTTCTTTAATCTCATCCGCTTATCTTTTGAACCAGCTAATTTAAATGTTCTGAATTTATCACTTACCTTTGTAATTTATTCCTACAAAAGCGTATTTCGGAACATTTTTCTTTTTGCATATTTTCATTGTTTGATTCCTCCTTCACCTATTCTTTAATCAATTAATGACTTCTGATTCTATTAGTTCACACTGGACCCATCGATGAAATCTGTCAATTACTTCTTACTTGCATATTCAAATCATATTATTCAGATTTTTCACCCATTCAAATCTATTCAGTTTGTTGTTGGAAGTACAATTAAAGCTTGAATAAATAAGCTGTTTGTTTTTGGTATGTCATTTAATGTCAAAATTATTTGTGTCTGTCTCTCTCTCTCTCTCCCAATTTCCTTCTTTCTTTCATTTGAAATACTTAACCCTAATTAATCAATTATTCTTTTTCCACTTTGAACAAAGTTTTATGTATATCAGTATAAATGATTTATATGAAAATTACAACCTAAAATGATTCAAACACCTTCCTAACAATGCTCACTGAAACGTTATTAAAACAGTTACAAGGGAAAATAAACTGCCACAATAAAAATACAGGGAAAAAAGAAGCAAAAAGGCCAAGAAAGACGTCAGTTGTTAGAAAGCTTATAATTTCAGACTTGTTTATAACAAAATTATCTACCTTTTAGACTTGAACTTTCATGCTATCATTGACGTAAATATAGTAAAAAAAAAATGGATTGGAAGTTTTTTTGTCTAGGGAAAGAAGACTGCTTATGTAATTAGAATGAGAGTATTTTGGTAACTTGGAAGAATATTCGCAGGCTTTCTGGGGAGTCGGAAAATAGAAATCTGCTACTTCAACCATCTGCTAAATCTTAGCATCACATCTTTCCGGATTGAGGCTTAGGTTTCTCCATTATTGGACGGAAGAGTAAGCCAACTTTTATATGATACATATACACAAGTACACAAACATGTACACACCCTTATTGCTCATTAATGTTCCTATGGAAACAATGTTTTCAACAGCTAAGAGTGGAGAAATGGGAATTTTATACTACAGATTAAATGTTAAATTCTGAGTATGCTTTCAAAATTACTGCTCATTGCAATGGACAATTATCTCAGAAGCTTGACAATATAACAATATCCTTATATGGAATGGAAATGACTCAACATACTTTGTGACATACTGATGAGACTCTTTTGAAAGTCAAGTTTGATAAGATATATTAGTATGTTGACTGCCAGTAATAATGGTTAAATTATTTTAATCATCTTGTGACTGATTAAAAATAATGACAGAATTTAGAATCTTTTCAGATAACTCAATGTTTCTTGGATATGATTAGTATTTATGGAAATTAAAGAAGGTTATAAGTGTCACAAAGAGATGATATTATAAATCTATACTGAAATGGCAACAAAAGAAACAATTCAAAAAATATATTTCAAAATTTAGAAAATGAAGGGAACACCTCAGAAAAGCTCAATATGTTGCTTGTTAAGATATACCTTGCAATAGAGGTTAAGTTAAATCAGTAAAATGTGACATAGAATGCGAAAAAAAGAAAGCAAAAACTATTCAATAACAATTTTCGCTTATCGCTTCGACATTCCGCTCAAGTCACTTTTTTATATGATCACTTTATGCTTATACTATTATTTCACTGATTTCAGTTGATTTAAATTGATCTACTAGCAAACAGCAGTACGTCTATTTTTCCGATACATGAGGTACCGGTACATGAGCATATTCAGCACATGGTCGTTTCATTTTGTTATTGTCGCCACAATATCATTAGGTGATAAGTTTCGGCTATGAAAGAGCGAGAGAGAAAATAACCAAAAAATATTTCAAAGAAGATTGCTGAAAGCTTATCGTAATGAAAATACTGGATTATAGATCATAATTATTATCCAAAAGTAATTGGAAGGTACATCATCTGTTAAACACTTATAATTAATCAAATTTAATTATGTATTTCGATTAGATTATCGTTATAAAGATGAAATTTGACTTTTTTTTTAAATCAAGTCTTTACACTGTCAAGTTGGAGTAGTTATTCACTATTACGCGACACATGTCAACATACAATCAGTTTGCAATGATTATCAGTTGCTTCGATTGCTTTATCACTACTACCTGCGAATGAACAGAAATATGCAAATTCAAATCAGTAAGTTAATTTAGCCGGAAGATGGCAGTTTAGCATTTTATTTGTCTGACAATTAATGTGAATGAAATAGGTGCGGATTTGATGTCAACGCGAAGATTAGAATTTGAATTTTGTGTGGAATTGGTTTGTTAATTATTGGTTGCATCGTGGAGCACGATACTTTACCGCTACATTTGGTTTGTCGTGCAATCATAGTGTGGCTGGGAATGAGATGTTAATTGAAATCATACATCGATCATCACCAGTGACATAAATTATTGTTGATAATCTTATATCATTTCTCATCAACATCATTATCATGACACTTCGCATACAAATATTCAAAATCTTTTTGAACTTTTGTCACTGTCGACAGTATGATAAAAGTTGATATTATCAATCCAAAGCATAGCTTTGCCAGTAAAAATAGAGTTTTATGTAAGGCAGAAATTACTCAATAAGAGAAATAAAGAATAAATGAAAGTAAGTGCTGAATTCAAAATTAAAGTTTAAGACATTGTGTTCTCACCATTTATCTATTGGCTTGATCCTCAAGAATGAGATTTGTTATGAATACGTAGAATTTGCTTCTTTATATCTGCTCTCTAGCATTCAACCGTATCTTCGATAAAGGTGTGAAATGTCACCCGCCAAAGCATGCAGTTTCGTTGCTAATTTATATCTGCGACATTTGTGATTTTACCCAATCTACAATAATTTGGTCAAGTTTTCTTCTTTCAATTTCAACTTCAAAAACTTTGTCGACGTAGAGTTACACCATATAATTTACAGTACAGGTAAATTTAGTTTAAGCAAAATAGGGACATACCATTTTGGAAAATATCAAATTTATAAATGGTTCTTAAGCTAGAACCAAATATAGTATTTTTTCCATGTTCTACATTAGCATATGCCTCGAGATGGTCATAATAATATTTTCGGACAATGGAAGCTTAGCTCAAGTTAACACAGCACCAGAGAGGTATAACTCTGCTGATGACCATCAATGACATTTAATCTTTTAGCATTATTTGGCAACAGATAGCAGCACTCTTATCAAATGGTTTCGGATTACCGCATGCTCTGCAACACCATACAGCGCTTTTAGCACTCAGCTGTGGCGTTTTTTGAGATATCGAATGATGTCTAATTCTGGAGAAGACCATGGAATTGAGTAAAAAAGTTTTTGGATTAATTCGAAATGAAATGTTAGATTATGGTAAACCGTAATCCAAGGAATGGTTTGTGTGGGGAACTTAGCAGAGAAACGATACGGTGGGTAGTAAAAACTAGAGGAGAAATTTCGGCAGACCCTACGGAATATTCCTTTCTTGTGCCTCTCCCACCTCTAAATCATTCACACTCGCTTTCTCCCTCAATCTCTTTCTCCTTTGCAATCACTTCTCCATAAGCTACCATAATACCAGTGAGATTAGTTTTCAGTTACAGCATGCTAACACTCACATAAACTAACAATCAGCAGCCAACTCCAATCATTCATCTCTTCTTTACACATATCAATTCAGCTCTTGTCTTTCATATGGCTCAACAACCTCAAAGTTTCTTACTGAAAACGGAACTGAAACTGTCACCCGCGACATCCCATTCTCAGCAACAGTCTTCCAGGTAAGATATGGTAATAACCACTGAAAAGTATTTATTTATTTACACAGAAACGCATATTGTTTAGGTCTCCTATGCTGATTGCATACATATGGGTGGTCCTTTGAGCCATGTTTGTGTATAAATTTTCAACCAAAATTGTGTTTATTTTTCAGTTTGTGATAAATTGTTTAGCTTTCCTGAAGTGATGTCATTTGCATTTTCGTATAACTATTGTTTCAATTATCTTTTCTTCACTTTCTTGAAATTTCGGATACTAAAACAATGAAACTTCTCCGTTCCTTTTCTAAAAGCTTAATCAAATATTTTAATTGCAATACAACAAAAGTACAACAGGCAAGAGTTGTGAATTGCATATAAATCAAAACTTGATTATTTCAAATTCTAATCGTTATTTTCGCGTCAAAGTACCGTCCAAACATTCTAAATTTCAAAGTAACATATTTATTTGTGGAAATGTTACTTCATTCCCTCAAACGACAGGGATTTTGAATTTGCATTTTAAATCCCAATAGCTAATTTGAACTGGTATTCTCGAGTCTGCTAAAAACTATCAGCAAACTTACCTATAGCTAAATAAGTATTTCGTCCAATTCAACTAATAAGTAGAGATTTTGGGTGGTAAGAAATCATAAACTTTTTTGATGAAATCATTGTACATCTCCAACTACTGTTTCTTTGTTCAAGACATGCATATAATTTTAATTAACTCCATGAAATTTTAGATTTCCTGCATTTGAAGTCTAAGTTTCATCGAAACTAAACTGGAGACTTTTTTCATATGTTAACGAATCTTAAAATCTCACTTTCGACAAAAAAAATGATCCCTAATAAATTGGGGATATCCACTACTGACTGTTTATGCTAATACATTTGTAGTGAGCCGATTTCCAACGCACTTGGACCTTTGCAATTTAAAAGCGAAGATGAAGATGAGAAAAGTGTAGCTTGTCGACGGCGGAGCGGTAAACGACAGGAGAAACCACCATATTCCTACATTGCTCTCATCGCTATGGCAATACACGCAAAACCGGATCGGAAAGCAACACTTACTGAAATTTATACTTTCCTTCAGAGTAACTTCGACTTTTTCAGAGGTTTATTTCGAATTTTTACTCCTGGTAAAACTATTTGGGATAGTTTGATTGTTCGTCTCGACCCTCTGACCATCTTATTAGAAAGATGCAGAACATTCTGCTCAGGAACTTTACAACTTCATTTAGCTTTATTGAGCAATATCGGGGAAATTTCTTTTCAAAGACCTAGATCAGATTGGATCAAAGATCTACAATATTGTTCGCCTTCTTAAAATTACCAATTCATCATCGCTCATTGATGGTTTAATCAGGTATCTTTTACTCATTCAGTAATATTATACGTTTGTCTGACGCAATATCTGTTCTTATTCATCAAATTTTCAGGAGAATACAACGGCTGGAAGAATTCTATTAGACATAACTTGTCACTCAATGAATGTTTCATAAAATTACCGAAAAGTTCGGGTGGCCGAAGTGGCAAGGGACATCAGTGGACCATCGATCAGAATTGCGATTTCCTTTTTGAAGAGGGTTCTTATCGAAGGCGACCACGAGGTTACAAAGCTCGCGTACGAAATTGCGAGTTTACAAATGAACAGGTGTGCTGATTATTTTATCATTCCCCGGATTTTCTGCACAAAGTAATAGACCAAAGAATTTTTCCTAGCCTTATTCTTTTTTTAACCAGAATTGCAAGTTTTCAAACTGTTGACCGAACCTAAATACTCAAAGAGTTGCCCGCTGGATTTTCCACATTAATCTAGTCTTCAAACAAAATTTCAGTTAGACCCGATGTTTGTCGAGGCCCATACAATGCCTATTAATAACAGTATGGTTGCCGTTGATGGGACACATTTTGTTACACAACAACAAAATTATCTTTCTCAATATACGGCCAACCCATTCTGGCCTCATTATGAATATGCAAATCAGTGGCCAAATAGTTATGGACTATCTTCGTCAACAATGAACAGCTCCACTACGTATGACAACATGCATGCAATTACGCAACAGCAACAAACTGATTACACGGAAGGTTATCCAGTGATTATGGTACCAAATGATTTACCTGGTGATCCAGACATATTTGTTAACGAACAACAGCATGTTAGTTTGCAGCAGTTTGGCACTTCTACACACCTCTATAACCAATATGCAAATTTATCACCAGCTCATCAAAACTCATAATTTTACGTTCTTAAACTGTGGAAACTATCAATTGTGTTGATAGCTGCATAAGATAGCTGAGTTATGTTGCGCATTTTATTCCGTGTGACGCATGGTGTCACACAAAGCATACAAATATTCATGGAAGCTTTGTATTGTTGTTGGAATGAGTCATTTTGCTATGTTAAGGAATTTCATGGCAAAAATGAAATGTAAAAAATACAAGTGAAGTGAGATACGGAACATTTTGAAGAGAGGCCTTTCACTTGATGGTATGATGACTAAGCAGCCTTGCTGAAATTCTTTTCCAAGTTAAATGTATAACCTGATTCAAATATCAATGCAACAGATGATAGTGTCCGTGTTGAGGGGTAATATTCTCCATAAACTTGATAAACAAAAGTTTCTTAAAGGGCGCTTCTGTAATTTCAGTGCTCTTCTTGGTAATGTGGAAAGAATTATGTCGTAGTTCTTGATACCAATGCAAAATTCAACTGTTATCCTCTCGTCTTCTCTTTACTCAATAACAATAACAAAAAAAAAAAAGAGTCAAAAGTATTTGATGGATTCGAAGTTCAAAATTGTTAATCTATTATTAATGCATTGCACATCACAGGATATTAAATTTACTTTATTATTTTCATTATATACTCTTTGGAACCAAATGAAAATTTTTTTTGTGTAAAGAAAATGTTTACAAAGCAAGCAGAGAAGGAAAATCACTGAATTATATTGCCATATTAAAGTAACAGTTTCGAGATCTTTAAAAACCCTTAAATTTAATGAAAGATTTTAAGCCCTTAATGATTCTCTGCAGTTGAAGTATAATTTCTTCCATTTGCAATAAATCTTTCACCTGTTACTTTTGAAACTAAAAGTAGTTGATCATCAGATAAATACTGAAAGCAATCTTCTTCTGAAAACAATATCAAACAAAATAAGTTGATGTCGGGTATTTTCGAATTCTTTTAATGGTAAAATTATATGGATTAATAAATTCAAGAGATACAGACGCAGATTCCTGACTTTAAAAAAAACATTTCCGCCTTAAATTTCTTTCAAATTTTGCGTAGAAACTGAATATGTGCATCACATGACAAAAGTCACGACAAGGAAAAGAAAGAGATCAGATAATGGTATTGTTGATAATAAGTACGTTAATACTAAAAAAAGGTCAATGCAGTAGAAACCTTCTTTTCAAAAGTTCTGCCTCCCCCCTCTCCCAAACACATCTTACTATTACGCAAAATTTAGCGCATCAACTATCCGATTTCATCAATCGTTGCTTTTTCAGTAAGAAGATCTATATTATCATTAAATGCTGATCTACTCTACTCAAGCACTATTGTCAGACTATTGAAGTAATACTTATCTATTTTGTTTCCGAGTGTTACATTTGAATTTCTGGAATCATCTTACTTTGTATACGGTAGAATCAAGAACGATAATTGGTACTCTCCCAAATGTATAAGTATTGGAATATTCAGCCAACATTAATAATTCTCTTCTTAGGTCAAATGAAAAATAACTGTAAAGATACGGTAAAATTGCAAAATTAAACACAACGAATGTGCATAATAATTTCCGAATACATAATAATTTTCTGTTTTACTTTGGCGCGAATGCACGTTTCACCAGAAGTTTGTAGCTTAGTTGTTGAAGTACCAATAGATTTTGAACTTGATTTTAAGGAAGTCTTGATTGTTCCTTTTGTTTAGGAATTTAAAGAAAAAATAATGATAAAGTGATAATGTTAGTAAAACAAAGAACTGAAGACAAAAATAGTGATAAAGCGATAATATTAGTAAAACAAAGAATTGAAGACAATCTAAAGATGTCATTTCCATATAGTCATCGAATATTGGAAAAAGTGCAAATGGCCAGAAGCTGGGAAGGATGGAATGATAAAATTCTTCTATGCGGTCATCAAATTAAAAGATGATAAACTATTTTTTGTGAGAAATATTGTAACCATTCCTGACCTGACCAGTTCGAAAAATATTCTTAATTGACCACACATGAATAAAAAGTGACCACGTGGAAGCCACATTGGACAACAATATTGTTATATATCCATCTTTATAAATTTTTAAATCACAAAGATTCACTTTTTGAGACTAGCGCTTTTTAAGCACAAGTGGCAATAAGGAAACCTGAAAATGAAAACTAGATTAAAGGGAAGTAATTGAAGTCAAGTTGAGTCGAAAGAGTTAAAGTGAGCTGAAAGATGAAATTAACGTAATAGTAATGTATTTATAAAATAGCAAGCATAAAATAAAGCACAATCAAAAAAGTCAAATTACGTATGTACCAATTAGAAATTTATGTGAAATTTAGGGAGAATCCTATTTCAAATTCTCATTGCATGTTAGATATTGATGTTGGAAAATTTTGACTGACACTCAAATAGCAAAATTTTTCTTTCACATTTGATTTTCAGCGACGAAATTTTCTCTTCTTTAAGAGAGTTTTTTTTTTTTCCATAAATGATAAATATCAATCAGATCTAATAGGAAGCTTTTATTGCAATAATATTTCATATAATACCAAGAATATGAATAAATCATCATCTATATTTCATTAATAATTTAAATAGTATTTGTTTTAAGTGCGGAAAAGCAAAATAATCGAACGCTTCTGGAGTCAATTTAAAAAAGAATAAAACTTCGAATTATCATTTTTTCAAATTTGTCCTCTACAACTTAACTTATTTGGGATTTCAAGTGAAAAACTTCTTCTTTCAATATCCCATTTCTTTTATTATTATAACAATACTTCATACTTTTTTACATATGTTCGTGGATTAACTACAAGTAAATCTAATTGATTAAGTCCAGGTGCTTTCATCAGCTTCAAATAAGCGTTCAATACCAATGTCCAAGTTGAGGTGTATTTGAATCGATAGACCAAAAAATCTGTAATGAATTGGATTGATTTTTGTCAAGTAACTAACGTGGATATAATAGCGGAGAGTACATAATAATATTCACGTTATGTTAACTTCTAAAGAAAAAGCATTCTTCAGTTGCTATTTAATTTCTACTGCAATTTGAGGAGATTCATCGTAAAAATGATTTTAAGTTTTTTGATTATAAAATTTGGAACTCCGTATGAGCGAACCTGTTACGACTAGCTATGTATATGCTAAGATAACATTATGTGATGGAGCGCCGATAAAATCACCAGATACATTTTGTATAAACCATTTTGCGTATGGATGAGTATAAATTTCGCTGGAAAAAAACTTCAATTTAATTGGATTTCTTTTGAATTGGAAAATTGAAAAAAGTAATTTCATTGTTTTGCGAAAAATTCAAAAAATGTTATAAATAAGGATAAATTACAAAAATCAATCACTTAACGTTGTTTGTAAATGAGCAAAATAAAGTTCAAACTATTTTGAAGGAACAAATAATTTAGTATAAAAGGTTTCTCGTAAGACCAAACCACTAGAACACTTATTGAGAAGCTGACAATCCAAGCGACAGTAATTATCCTTTGTACCGATTTTTTAGCATTTAATGTGTAAAGTGGGAAAAATATTGAGTAAAATCGATCATGACTTATGCAAATCAGCATATTGGTCGCTACAATATTTGTCAAAGTTATCGAAAAATTTACATATTCTGCAGAGCTGTAACGTTGTAGTTACTACTTAATACTTTTGCGGAGTATAAGGATAGTATTTGTAACATTTGTTGACTTTACCTGTTTCGTGTTACCTAACTTGAGAGAACTTTTAACGCAATATTTGGCCAAGGTTAAGTGAATAATATTACACACACACAGACACGCACACATACACACACACATACAGATGCACACACATACACACATACACACAGTTTGTTTGTCATTCTTCAAAATTGATATACCACACAGTATCATTCGTTTGATCTCTGTGCAACAATGGATGATTTTGTTGAGCTGATTTCTCTGGATGATTTTGTTGAGCTGATTTCT
>NW_018108233.1:38308-44422 GCF_000183805.2 Loa loa | reverse complement strand
AGATGATTTTGTTGAGCTGATTTCTCTAGATGATTTTTGTTGAGCTGATTTCTCTAGATGATTTTGTTGCAGTAAATTTTGTTGCAGTAAAAATGTAAAAGTTGCAGTAAATGATCTATCTAGTCAAAAAAACATGTCAAAAAAAAAACATTCTCTGGATTGAGCTGATTTCTCTGGATGATTTTGTATCACCTTATTATGTTGAAGTTGTTAGTGAAAGCCAGGGCAATACTGAAGAAGAATACTCAGATTTTGAAAAATTAAAAGCAAGATTAACGAAATTACTGACCCACCAGGCTACTGTTATGCATTACTTCTTTCGACATATAGATTCATATGTAGCAATAAAGTATACACTCGACGTACTTTGATATGTTTATTCCCTGGAAAATGTCTGTCTTAAGCTTTTTGCTGGGAAAGAGAGGACACGGTGACAATTTACTTACCGTGCAATGGGGGGTATATTTGGATACCTGATTAAAATACGAAACATTGTGCCATTATCGATAAATGCGATGTAGAAACAAATAGAATAACAAATGAATGTAGAATAATGCATGGAAAGTTAATATTGCGACAGATGTGATTGCGGATCGAATTTTTTTTCAGCGGCATCTTTTCCAAGTTGCTCATTATCTATCGATCTATAACTTTGATTTATTTCAATTTCAAAACTTTTTTAATGTATAGTAATTCCAATCATGCTTGAAAATCATGAACTGATCAGGTGATCAAGATCTGAATCAGATAAATTTGTCGAAAATAAAAGCTGTAAATAACGGTCAATTCTGAACAGTTCTGATAAATCCGATTAAAATTAGTTCTATGATAAGAGAATGCAAAGAAATATGCTTTGATATCATTCTATAAATCAAATTTGAGCGATTAATTAATGAGGATTATGGGAGAAATCTCACAAGACCTTTGTTAAAATTAAGACGAATGATGAGGAAGAAACTTTTCTTAATGGTGCTGAAGTAATTTTTGTAGGTAAAATTTTATTTCAAATAAATGTTAAGAGAAATTTGCAGCAAGTAACCAAGAAATGAGGAGAGGAATGAGATGAGATAGCAGTTCCACTTGTTATATTTTATTGGGCCATTTTTCCAGTTCACATTCATTATGCCTGATTTCGGCGGTGCATTATAATTAACTCGTCTTTTTTAGCATTATTCTATTTGAAAACAAAGCAAAACTATATTATGAAATGACATTTTATTATTTTCAATATTTCATTGTGATTTATTGCTTTTTTAAATGCTTTTCGTTTGTTTTACAAGCATATCTTATCTGTTTTCATCAAGCGCAAATAGAAATTTCCCTTATATGCAAATAGAGAAAATCAAGAGCACAATTCCGGAATTAGTCAGGATTTCAAGAATACGAGAAAATTTTGTGTTTTCTGCGGTGAATCTCTTTATGCTCTTTCTCTCTCTCTCTCCATTTTAACCAAACATTTTTCTTAAAATGGACATGAAAAGAAAACCCTACTCGACTCTTCCGCTTGTCGTTTGATGACCACAGCTGTTACCTTCGACCCGTGTCAGTTATATTAGTTATTCACAGCATTTTTTTTCACATACTTCATGATTTCCCGTTGCAGATATTAATTAATTTCATTAATCATTAAATAATTAGCTTTGCACTTGCTGGAGTAATCTAATATGCATTCAAAATTGAAAATATAGAGTGGTTTAATCATGCAAATTGAGACTTACTAAATGAATCTAAAACATGCCAAAAATTTTAGAAATCGTTTCGCTTTAGAAATTTATAAAGGAAAGTCTAGAAAATTATCAGACAATTTCTTTTATCGGTATTCTTTCGATAAATGAACTGATTGATGGTCAGCTCATCTGAATTCCTTTCTTAACATATTTAATGTAAATCGTAAATCCTATGTAACGGATGAAAAAAGCATTTTCACCATCATCTTTTTCTCAATTCAACCTTATTTTTAAGAGATTTCAATGAAAATTTAAACTACCTTATGGAATTTCAAGGATATGCCTAGATATCTTTTTTGAACTCACCTTTTTTTACCTAGATAACGCATATAAAAACTATGCAGATTATAAGATCCATTATTTACAGTAACTGATAAACTAGACAAGTGAGTATGCTAACAGCATTAAATTGATCGAATGCTTTCTTACAAATATGAATTATAGGCAAGCGGCAAATTCATGATCTAAGAAATACCTGAGTCTTAAAGCATTATTTACTTATTAGTGTTCTCTTTGCACGATTTGGAAGAAGAAACCGATGCCATTTATGTAACAAACATCTCTTGAGAATTATCTTGCATTAATTAATTTCACTGAATCATTTTTGACCTCAGAAAATAAAACTGAAAGTTAAAGAATAAATCACAGGATGCAGAAGTCAAAGAGTTATAGAAAGGAAATGTGGTATGTGGAGGAAAAATTGAGCTCTTTTCAATTCATTCGTACCATAGCCTGGCGGAACTCAAATTACAAACTAATTTACTTTGTTTATTGAAATTCTGCAAAAATCAAATTATGAAATTGAATCGAAATGACCAAGCTGGCTTTGGCCAAATATGAAACAGTACACCACTGATGATGTATTACAATGATTTGTGACACTGGCTCTCTCATGAAATGTAAATTTAGTTCGTTCACCATTCATCCAGAACATGTAATTCAGTTTTAATGGCTGCAATTCCTATGCAATATAATGATTTGAAAGCAATTGTTGTTTATTTTCAACTTAAAGTGAAAGAAATTGCTTTGTATTTTAGCAAATTATACAGTTAGTGTTGTTAGCTTAAAAATTTCAAAACAGCACAAAGAATTGAAATAAACAAATTGTGATGGCAGTATGAAATTCAGGTGTACTATTTTGTTTTGTGTTGAAAAGATTGCACTTAAAATGTGAAATTTTATAGTGTCTTGACAAAGTTGATTTCGATTAAAGACTGTTTATATGAAATGGATATTTGATGAACTTCTGAGTCATTTAAATAGAAAAAACAGGAATGTCGCCAATTCGCTTTATAAAATAAATTATAACTTAAAATTATTGTTTGCATGTAATTTATGGTAGCTTAGATCTTTTTTTGATTTTATTGGCTATAATCGCGAAAGTTTAAAGTGTATTCATAATTTCACCAATCATTTCCATTCTGTTAGATATAATTCATTTAACCTGAGTGTATAGTTCACTTAATTTTTCGCGAGCTTATCTGATTCATTTATTTGGTGGAAGAATATTCACTGTTTTATAAACCTACATTGTATTCAAATTTTTTTCGATTGTTTTAATCAAACTTTTAAGTGCAATTATTTTAGCAAGGTAAGTAAGACCTATTTAAAACCATTTAGAGGAACACTTGGCTTGACAACTTTGCAGATGCTACAATTATCAGCTGAGCACCAAATTTTTGTAGAAAAAAAAATAAGTCTTACTTATTTTAATTTAAAATGGTGTTCTCTGTTTATTACAAAAAAAAAAAAAAAAAAAAAAAAGATAGCAATGATTACGATAATATCCCTTGTTAGAAATTTAGAAAAAAAAAATCATATTAGCTGTTATCGGTCGAACTGACATTCCATTTTACTTTCTGTATTTCTGAAATAACTATCATACTTGATTTAATTTAATGGCTTCATTTCGATTAAATATGGTAATGATGATACCAAAATTTCTATTCTCACCTAAAACATTATTAGGAGACGACACTGATATGATTCATCATTTAAAGCGACTTTTAAGTGAAAATATGGAACTTTTTTTCAAAAGCATTGAATCAAACTTGCTGATCAATTATTTCATCATATTCACGAAATAAGTCCATAAATAGCAATGAAGTGGGTCCAAAAAATTTCCAAAGAACTCTGAATTATGATTTAGAGAAATTTTTTGTTAGTAAAGTAAGTTTATCCTGCAGTCACAGATCAAAAGCCATCAAAGAGTGTTTAACATAATGTAATATCTTTTTTTCACACTAATGGTAGGCTATCATTTAGTTGAATGCAAAGAGTCATTTAACTGAAACATGAACCGTTGATTTTTGATAACTCATCATTTCTTTCAACCAATTTCTAATCAGCAATGGCTTGTAAAAACATTTTTGTCACTTCTGCATTTTATTTTGTAATGATGACAAAGGTGTATGTCTAAGGATCGATTTGTTTTAACGATCTTAGAGAAAAATAACTCCTGCGAATTGATGATATGCATGTGTTTTTTAACTGACACGCAAATAATTAAAATAAGTTCTCCTATTTGAATTGCTGTTATGATTTATGATCTCTAACCATCACTAGAAAATAACTTTTGATCTGAACTCTGTTTTCATGTCATCTAATCATCCATCCATGTAGAAGTTATTTTTATAAGGGTTATAAATCCTTAAAATTTAAGAAAAGTTTTCGGAACGGATACGGACAGGAATAGGGAATGAAGATTTTGTAAAGAGCATTAAATTTGGTGGAAAATCATTGCAGCAATGGCTTTTTAATAGTTATTTTAAAAAATAAGGTTAGTTAATATGTGTTTTAATAAATTTCATTTCAGATAATATTCTTGAACAACTTTGGCTTCAATTAGTTTTTTCGGTATTCTCTCTATATAAAAAACACCGTTGCATAATTAGTTCACAAGCATTATTTTAGTCGTTGATTTGGTGTTTTCTTAAGGCAGAATTGTCTTGGCTTTTACAACACTTGGATAAATGAGCCTAAATGAAAGAACACTGATAGCAAAACTAGATTAGGTTAGCAAACAGGTAGAGAGATGAAATATTTGTGTGGGGATCCCTAAACAAATAAGCAATGTCACAGATGAATGAATGGATAAATGCAACGTAAACAAGGAAATAACTGACTAGACTGAGTAAACAATTAATTTTTAGACAAATCACTTTTCAGAACAGCGAAAGATGTCGTTCCAAAGGGTGACCATCAACCACAAATTGCTTTGAATATCGAGAAAAGCGTTTATGAAAAAAAGAAAAGAGTTTTCGTTTATGAAGAAAAGCGAAAAGCGTTTTTGTCTGGAAAATGCATTTCAGTTCAAGTTGGCGAATTCGTGAAATTCTTTATCGAAAGATTTATTACTGAATGAGGCAATTATACAATATCAATGAAAACTTTAAGTTATTTCCGGTAAGTAATATGAGTCTTATAGGCCTAATCATGTGTCTTAGTAAATAAGATTTCTGCAATTTACTTGCTCCACCAATTTCAATTAATATGTTGTACTCTGCATCGTATGGTCAGCTCACGTGTCTTTAGAATATAATGTCCACATCGTGTTTTCTACATTTGCGTGTTTACTCGATTTGAAAAGAAATATATCTGCAACAAGTAGTAATTCATACGGCTTTCCAATAAATTACTGAAATATTATGCACCATGGGAAAATGAAAGATTTTGGGAAGTGACCAGATTACTGTGACCGCGGGAGTTTCACCAAAACATTCAGCTTTGATTTGAATGTGAAACGAAAGAATTCAGTTGTATTTCATGATGGCTTAACCATTTCCTTTTCATATTCACCAAAATCAATTCCAATTCTGATCATTGCTGTTCTATTGTAAATGATCTATTTTTGTTGTCTGGCAAATATTAATTAGAAACCTTTTTGTCAGTTATCAGTCTTGATAAATTAGTTGTTTTGATTACTGCCAATATCCATTATGTTCTTTCTAAGTTTATGTTCTCACAAAAAAAAGAACATGGTAAGGTCCGTGATGTGGTAGCAAGTGAAATACTTTGCTATATGAATGTATGAGAGTTGTATTTGACTTGTGAGCTATAAGAATATCTTCTGAACAGATCAAGAAGAAATAAATCCCTCAAAACATTCTAAGGATTTATTCCTCTGAATATAATATTAATAGTGACGATAGTTTTGATCATATTAGTAACAATGATGATAAGAGTGATAGTGGTGATGATGATGATGATAATAATAATAATAATGATAATAATAATAATAATGATGATGATAATAATAATAATAATAATAATAATAATAATAATAATAATAATAATAATAATAATAATAATAATAATAATAAAATAATAATAATAATAATAATAATAATAATAATAATAATAATAATAATAATAATAATAATAATAA
>NW_018108233.1:33710-37720 GCF_000183805.2 Loa loa | reverse complement strand
TATTATTATTATTATTATTATTATTATTATTATTATTATTATTATTACTATTGTTATTATTATCATTATACTATTATTATTAGAAAAATTTTAATCAAGAAAGTTGAATTCTTTAAATGAAAGGTTTGATGAAAGATTTGTCATTTTTAAGTTTTATTTCTGTTTCCCTCAGTTTGATTTTCGCAAATTTTTTGCATTCTTTTGTATTAATTGTTTTGGCATTTCCACTTCCACTCAATAGTGCTACCGTTAAGAAATTGGGAGACCAGAGACTGTACACACAAAGTCATGCAAACTGGACAAACTGTCACATTCTGATAGTGCTCAGCATGAGATCTAATAATGAGGTTCTCGGGAAGGGACAGGTTTTGAGCAGTGAATGCAGTCCGAAACATTGACAAAGTTGTTATAGGTTATTACCGTCTACCCATACATAGGTCAATTTAATTATGCCAACAGTAGTATGCCATTAGGAATGAATTTGCGGTATTCAATTCAGCAAGAATAAAAAAGAAATATCGAAGGCCAAACGTCGTCGCAGGCAAGAATCAAAGCTTCAACCGCTGCACTTAACACTTGAGACTGTTGACATCCTGTGAATTATCCGCCCATCATTATAATTTATGCGCTAAAATGGTTGATTAGTGTGAAGGAAGGACCCTTAGATAGCAAGATTGAGAAAATGACGATCGGCGTATTCAGAAATGTTTCATTCAAATGAATAACATTCAGTCCACGTCACGTAGCAGATGAATAAATTCACGAGATGAGAAGTATATTTTATAAAGAAGCAAAAAAGGGTGTAAGAGATGACCTCTGGACTGCAAGGTCAGTGGAACGGTGAGTCATAGTTATTGCAGGAACAGTCATTTGTTGTTATTATGATGAATGAGACTGTGCATGGAAGTGAGGTCACCTTGCATCATTTGTGGAAATAGCTTCAAATAACATGAGAACAGTAAGCATTAACTGCTCCAGGAGCTGTATTGAAAACCCACTAAAATGTATGACCTTTGAACCTTAGAACAGTAATGCCTAATCATCTTTGAATCCCTTAAGCGACACGACATCCAGCCGATGCAAACTAGAGTCTCTTAAAGGGTCACGGGATGTTACTGAGGAAAAACGAAGTTGTGACCTGGCTCAGTATTAATAAACAAATTGTGTAAACAGAATTCTATCTATTGACTCTTCTGTCCTTTTATGTAAACACTAGAAAAGCTGCATGCTTTAATACACGTGTGTGTGTATGTTTACGTGTATGTATATGTATGTGTATGTGTGTATGTGTGTGTATGTGCGCATGTGTGTATGTGTGCATGTGTTTACATATGTGCATGTGTATATATGTGTATGCGTGTATATATGTGCTAAACTAACTGCAGAAGTCAGTCTTCTAGTTTGTGTATTCCCACCCATCTTTAAACAATGCTATTAAAAAAAAATGCCCTCTTCATAGAATAAGGCAATAGCTCCTCACCAACAAACATATTAGTGAAAAAAATTAGCGAAATTTCACGCTGTCCCCTGCGACATCTGTCATTAGATAAATAAAGTGCAATAATGAATGTGGCGGTAAGAACAAAGCCGCCTTGCTAAATAGCACTTTGCATAAAAGATGCGGTAAGCGACATTACATTGCTGATACTAGCAGAGAGAGCATCACAATGTTCTGGAATCATCATTATTATGCAGCTCGATAGTTCTTAAGCCTCTTTAGCGGCATCACCGTGACCTCTTCAGGCAAAGGTCAAAACCATCAGCAAAAGCCATGTCCTCATCCATCCTCCACTCATTTCTTTCATTCCAGTACTGCAACCAGAGAACGATGACCTCTATTCCTTAGGGATATCGTTTGTGGTGAGGACAATACAATGACATACAAGGAAATCTTTTGTTCTTTTTTTTTTTTCAAAATTTCTTCTTTAATTAGCTAATCGCGATGCAATCTTATTTGTCTGATCTTAACTCCGGTTGGGGAATGGGGACAGTGAAAATGAAAGTTAGTACAACAAATTATACTTCCATATGGATGTCGCATTCAGTAATTCAAAACATTATTTCATTATTAGACTAAGATAAAATCATGAGTGGCTGATTATACAACCTATGTCACAACACATATTTCGTATTTTAAAAAGACCAAGAAAAGTTTCAAACATTTGTAAAAGAACATCTTTTTAGTTTTTTTGCATAAAACCAAAAATTTTCTATAATTCAAGAAGATTTGTGATCAGCTGTAAAACAGATATGATTGTATGTATGCATAAAATCACAGGATATTTCCCGCACAAGCGCAGAAAGCCATCTTCTGAAGTGTTTAAATGTATGAATTATTTGTCGCTCTTCAGCTTCCAGTTTTTGATACATAAAATTGAGATTTTTGTTAAATAACTGAATGAGTTAATTACCAAATGGGAATTTTAGCTATGATATAAACATGTACACTACCTGTTGTACTGTGATGAAGAAGTTTGATATCGAAAAGCGCGTAAAGCGGCGAAAAAAAACTTGTCATCTGTGACGCAGTAATTATTCAACTTTTCAGTGCCTTCATTATATCATCAACCTTTTGTAGAAGTATTTATTTAATTCGAAATTCATTTTCACTCCAAATAAAACTACTTAGGTGAAACAATCTCAAACGAATAGATCTTTTCCAGTTGGTCAACTGCCGATTAAGTTTTATCGTTGAAGAAAACTTCCTTCATCTGGTCTTCATTTCCAGTCCCGTCTTGATTTTCAAAACAGAGGTTAGACTACTCATTGGACAGATGGTTTTTCAAATACCACTAATGACCTCAGTGATAATTTGGCAGCAAAAAGATGATGCGCATTGGCGATAACACTCGACAATCCCAATAATGTATGATATTTTATGCTCAGTGGTTTGACTATTTCTCAGGCAAGACCTTATCTTTTTTCGTCACTCAATAAAGGTTATGCAATTTGCACAGTGATCGACCTCGCACCCCTCCTCTCGACCTTTCTGCGCATGAGTTGGGTAACAGGTTGCCCTTTCATGACCAAAGAAAAAGAGACAACAGAAATCAATTCGAGAGCATTATCCTTCTCCCTCAACAAATGACATAAGGGATATATAGGCTGTTGCACAGAGGCGGGTCCTTTCGAAAGGTCAACTCGGGGCGGGGTCGAGTTCTGACTCGAGCTCCAGTTTTGCTATGCGCTTTTCTGTCCTATTCTGTTACTGTTTTCGAATTATAGTGACCGCAGCAGTTGCAGTTGTTGTCCGAATCTCTTCTTGTTCATCGACGGCAGCTTTAGTCCATTCCCATTCTCGAATTTTACCAGTCTCTTGAACTTAACTTGGCACAACTGTTGTGAGTAACGATCAGGAATGGACAGCTCAGCCTCTGTTCACTTAAGAAATGCTTTAAGCGCCGTTCACAGTCCACAACTTATACAAAAGTATATCCAATTTAATTTTCCTTTTTTTGGAATGCAAAACATAGTTATTCATTTTGGAAAAGTAATTCGTGAAATCAAATTCTAAATAAGAAATGCTATAGTGGAGCCGAATCTTAATAGTGGCGAAAAATTAGCTGGTATAACATGACTTTGTCTGATGGGTTACAAATTAACTAGGCCAAACTGCATGCTTAGCTCTATTGCATATCAGCTGCCTTTTTTTTTTTTGATAAACCAAATTTTGCTTTCGTCGAATAATTTCATATTTTCAAAAAATTTTCAGTAATGAAAAGCAGCCCGTGCCAGTGGATTTAAATACAGCCCTTTCTCTGTTGGCAAGGCCAACAACAGCTCTCCCAGCATCATTCCCATACTTCAGTCCATTTTCCTTCCCGGATCCATCAGCCCTATTTGCATTTTCACAGCTCCGTTCCAATTTGCCGAATTATCAAACGGCGACGATAATATCGCCTCTATTGTCTGCAACTGTCACAAGTACAAATGCCATATCCGCACCAAGCCCTCGGTCCGTCTCCTCTTAAACGACCTAATAGGGAACAGCAGTCAGCATCTAGCCCACC
>NW_018108233.1:9306-33263 GCF_000183805.2 Loa loa | reverse complement strand
ACTAGAATAGTGTTGTGTGTGTGTGTGTGTGTGTGTGTGTGTCTGTGTGTGTGTGTGTATGTGTGTGTGTGTGTGTATATGTGTGTGCGTGTGTGTGTATATGTGTGTGTGTATGTGTGTGTGTGTGTGTGTTTAGACTGCATGAATCTGATCTGTGATGTCAGTCCAGTACTGATCTGATCGACCTGATTTGTTTCAACGTCTAGATATCCGTCTCTTACTCATAAATTAAGTGTATTTGTCCAATCATGCAAAGTTTGAGACACAAGCGTTTTATTTTGAGCGAAAATACCAATTCCATAAAGGCAACAGATGGGTCATCATTATGAATTGTGTTTGAGCTCCCTTCACAGAAACGGTGACAATATGCTCTAGAAATAGAGAGGGGACCACAAAAAAGAGGGAGTAGCTGTACTCTCCGAAGATGGCTATGACTTGCATTTATTGTCATTTTTTGTCATTGTTACTTATCGGAAGGACCATAAATTGTCATATACAAATTTCTTCTGGTTCAATGAATTCATTTGAATATATTGGAAACACTGACCACTCCCATAAAGAACTATTCATGAAGTGAATGATTTGGAAGTCATTGATAAAGTTAAACATTTTGGAATTGGATCAAAATTCAAATCTGTTTACGGAAATTCCGGAATCCTTACTTAGCATTCCAAACTTCTAGATAAGGAATCTTTTTTCAGGATGAAGCTTATTATGAGCGCCGGCGAAAAAATAACGATGCAGCAAAGAGGTCAAGAGATGCGAGGCGTCAAAAAGAAGAAGCAGTTGCAGCAAGAGCGGCATTTCTGGAGCAAGTGCGGTCGATTTTAATCTTTTATTTAGTCATAATAGAAGTAATTGATATTCTAGTTCTAGCTATTTAATTTCATTAATAATTCTAGGAGAACATCCAGCTCCGCAGCCAAGTCGTTTTACTGAAAAATGAAACAGCAAAGCTGCAACTAATGCTATTCTCAAAGCCAGAATTGTTGGATCCAAAAACATTATCAACAGGTCAGACTCCGCAGCCCAACATTCCCGAACAGCAACAGCGGCAACAGAAACATGAATCGACTGCTCGAAAGTCAGAATTATGAAGCATACTAGATTGTGCATGATTTCTGTTAGATTTGGTTATCCCAAGTTTTATTGATGCAATATAAGAAGCTGATAAAAATGAATATTTTCTGATGAATCACAGCAGTCTAGATCTATGGTTTTCAGAATACAAAGAATATGGATTTACTCTTCTCTCTGCATTCAACAATATTTCACTCTTGGTCATTTCATTTCATATTTAATTTATTTCAAGCAGAAAGTTTAGTGTCAGCGTAGCAATTAATCTAAACATTAGCTTAAAATCAAATGAAAAGTGATCGAATAAATTCAAATTTCATCATATTTTGATTCTTTTAATTCGTATTTCGTTTAACTATTCTCATCATCCACTTTAGTTCCTTCTCAGCGATTTTCATGCTCTTTTAAAATCCATCGATTCATTTGGGAATTCAACTTGATTGGATTTTGTTAATAAACTTTAAAAGCTTAGTGTGCTGATACGCCTCATTGTGTTTTCAACTCTCTCTTTCTTTTACTGTTTTCACTCAATGATATTGTTTTACGGGCAAAAAAATATTCTAAGGATGATGACAACCAGTTTTAAATTTCACGCCGTTTTTTCAATGTCATACAATTCCTAAAAAGTTAATATTTAAAATAACTAGAATTAATCGATAAATTTTTTTAGTTACTTGATTACAAGCTGATTGTACATCTCAAACTAATAATTCAGACGGTTATTTGTAAATGAAGCCAATTAGTGACATACAAAGTTATATTTTGCAGCGAACCATTTACTAAAATCAATTAGCGCTAATTACAGCAAATGACAGACTAGTTCTAATGCATAAAGTGCATCAGATAAAAATTAGCCAAGGTCCCAGTAGTGTAGTTTTAGTTATCATATCTGTTCGCTTTACCATGCGCTATTTTCCATCTACCTTTTGCCTAACTACTCTTACTGTACTTATGTTTTGTTTTCAAGATTTCTTTTTTCTCTTTTATTTCTTTTCACTTGTTACCTCTAATATCCGTATGATTCGGACAAATTTTGTAATAGTTCATTCACAGCTTATTATTTATAATTTTCGATCATTTCCATACTCCACCCTCGAGAATTCCTAATTCAAAGTGCAAAGTTCACCATAAGTTCGTTAAGAATTTATTCTTGAAGCCCTTTGTACCTCTTTATTAATATCCATCAATTATTATTCATATTTTTTGACATGTCACCTCACTCCAAACCTAAAAAAATATACAATATTCATTTGGAAAACTGGAAGAAGAGCTTGCCTACATCCCTTGTAATGCTTCGAATTTACTCGAAATGATTCTTCCATTTGTGGTGTCATTGTGATTATGTAAAACTATCCTTTACAGTTGAAAATTTCACACTCAGCTATCTATCTATGACTTGAGAAAAACAAAAATGCTGAAAAAACTGTTGCACATTGTTATTGCTGTTATCATTATGTTATAATGCAATATTCAGTAATAAATTTTCGTTTATTTTAAAGTAAAATTGATGTAAAATTTTACGATATCATCAATCCCTCTTAACATTTCCAAATATTGTACTGAAAAGTAGACAGTATTCTTACTTAAAAAAATCAAAACAAAGTAGTTGGAAATGTTTTCACGTCCTTCCATAAACCTATACATTAAGGTTCTGCTAGAATAAAATTAATAGTTCTAACTCGGTAATAGCTACGTTAACTTTACTATTCTTGCTTAACAAATAAAAACAAATTAATACGAGAAAAAACAAACCAAAACAAGGCCGATGGTTTTGAAAATAAATGCTCCTCTCTTTTGATGAACAAGCTGCTATGACGTATGCAAATATGTTCTCGAACCCGAAATTATTGGTCCATATTCAAGTTGGGAATTATTTTGCTGTAAAATAGTTCAACGTTTTCGATAACACTGCAGAAGTCAAAAGTGGAATTTCATGTTTTGGGATTGTTCACGAAGTCTGCGCTCTAACAGGGTAAATTAAGCTTCTGTTCAAGGATGATAAAGAGGATCTATTGGTCGTAAGTGGTATCGGTAATGTGTTGAAGAAATTGGGATAACTGCTGTAACAAATGAAGTCGTTTATGCACTGCGAGACAGGTGTAAACATTTTCGGGATCATCCATCCATCCATTTAAGCAACTTTTGCAATAAACAAAAGATACACCGAAAGATGTAACAAATGCTAAAACTATTATCGATATTCTAAAGCGGGGGAGAAATGAGATTAACTTAGCGTTGATGGTATTGGAATGAATTCAGCATTTTCATTTTAAAAATTTCATGTTAATTTAACGAATTCCGACAGTAATCTTTTGATGATTTGTTGGTTAAATGCACATTTCCATTATGATATTGCAACTATTGTCATTAACAAAAGAACTTTAATTTTTTTATTACATTTTAACAAATTCTTTAAAAAATGCATCTCCGAAGCATATCTATTAATTGTATTAGAAACTGTTCCTGGGGTCGGATTCAACACGGTATAATAAAAAGGCTGTTAAAAAAATTGTGATTCAAATTGTTTTCGATAAGTTTACTGATAGAACGTGATGAAGTAAAGGTAGTTCACCAAAGTGTTCGATTTTTAGAAGTACCCTTAATTCTACTACGATATTATTACTAATATCATCTGAACGGTCTTAACTTACTTGTTTCAGTTTTAATCTATCATTCAAAATACTCTTATCATCGCCTATCGACTATTCATAAAATGGGTATCGTTTTCTGCCCAACATATTTTATTGCAACGTGGTACTTGAGGACCTAATAAGCCTAACATTATTTATATCATAATTTCTTAATGTTGGCAAGTTTCAATAATTATTTTGATAGATTACCGATTCTAACTCTTTAATTTTATGGTATTTGCCATTTGAATTGGATCCTTATGAACTAATCCATCCAAAAACTGGATAGCATTATAATTGTTGTAAAATAATAGGCTGTGATTCTAAGACATATTCTTGGCTGAGACTGAATTATTACTGATTTCCTCGTAACTTTTTGGCCTTCCCGTTTTCTGCACTTAAACTTGCCAGTAGTGGACATTATTTTTAAGTTCGTTGCACTGATCTCTCTACTCAACTTCTCTTAACACATTCTCATTACTTTCGGGAAAGTTACCCATAATGGGTATTATATATTTATGGAACGGAAATAATTAAGGTTCACAACCATCTCTCCAATTCAATTTAGTTGGCAATGGAAAAATAGATGACCTCCAACCTCTTTCATAATTGCATTCATAGATAGGTTCAACTCAGCAATTCAGTGCAATGGACTGAATGTAAACATCACATTTACAGTTTAAATCTGTCTACTAATTGTATACACATTTCCACGTTTATCAAAAGTTGTTGCAAATTTGCTCAGATCACTGATACTTCTACAATCAATAAATTAGATGATAACGCTTTAATGAAAGTGATAAGTAAATTTACCACAAGTGATTCATTTCGGAGTGAAATACAATACCCAATGTTTCACTAATGAAAAAAAGAAGTCATCAATTCGAGCATCTTTCTGCATTATTGTCACTCTTCTACAATGTGCTTCCATCATATGTGGAGATCTTATCACTTACGTCACTTACTGCATACACTTTTGTCTTATCTTTCCAATACCTTTTATTTTAAGATACTCTTTACAAATGGCAATTAAGACAAAAAGTTGACAGGGAAAGGGAACGTTGTTTCAGCGATTCGGTAGAAACCCAACCTTCAACAATTATTCATCCATCCCTATTCGATAGAGTTAGTCAATGCTCAAGATGACAACACTTGGTAACATACAGCTTGGCGTATGGGTAAGCAGCGCTTCTTCACTCATAGTGTAAGCAAATGGATGAAAGAGCGAAAACTGTACAAATCAGTAGTGGCACCCTCACTGACTTTCATGTAAACACTGCGACGCTTTCTCTGTGTAACATCCGTCCGTCGTTGTTCACTTCACCACCGGGCTTTTTCATTTCTTCTTATATGACAGTGTCAACTGTGTCATTTTAAAGAGTTGCTTATAAGGTCATGAGCTAAATATTAGCTTAGATTTGTTGGGAATAGTCCCAGTGCCCTTTCCATTATGCAAACTGCGTGACGTTTTGTTTTCATAGTGTGTTTCACATGCTCTTCACAGAAGACAAATTTGCCAGCATTGTTGAAGCATTGTTGCTATTAAAACATATTCCTTTACTGGGTTACTTTTTAAGTTTTGGAGACAGAGAGTACGGTAATTGATATTTATGAAGCCAAATGCAGGCAATTAAAGCTGATAGTATTTCTGTTTCATTATAAAGTAATGTAATGAATGGTAGTTTGTACAGTCAGTAATAGAATGATAATTGTTTTTCATAATTTAGCTGTTTGAAAACAATG
This sequence comes from Loa loa, assembly GCF_000183805.2. Classification (NCBI taxonomy): domain Eukaryota; kingdom Metazoa; phylum Nematoda; class Chromadorea; order Rhabditida; family Onchocercidae; genus Loa; species Loa loa. Next base: position 27,813 of record NW_018108233.1, on the reverse strand, counting down.
GAGATAACACGATATGTTATGAAATCGTTGACAAATCTCGGAAAAATCTTTTCGACACGATGTGTGTCAGGCATTGCATTTGTGCCCAGCCAACCAGACCCTTCATTTGGTTTTGTTACTGTTTTTTTTTTTTGCCAGAATAATTTAATTAACACATTGGCGAACATTTATGGACATATTTCAATCAGTAAAAGGAGACATAGTCATCCATACCTGTAATTCGCTCCTTTTCGATCATTTTCGTAAATGTAAAGTTAAGGTGAAACAAGCAAGATGAATTTATGCCAAGCGATCAACAACGCAATGGACATTGCAATGGAAAGCGATTCCTCCACATGTCTTTTTGGCGAGGATGTTGCATTTGGTGGCGTTTTCCGATGTACTGTTGGCTTGCAGGAGAAATATGGTCTGTAAATTTCTACAGTTGCCAAATGCATATTATCATCTTTGTTGATTATTATTTAATTGGGATTAAAAATTTAGCTCATTTCACGTAGTGCAATGGGCTTCTGTGCACTTTTCAGTACCTTGAAAAGTTTTTTTGCTTATGTATGTAATAGTTGCAGGTGGAATTTCATATTTAATAAAACAAAACTGGATTTATCTAAATTGAGTACAGTAGGAAGTGCTAAACTTGAAAAGAGGAATGTAGAAAGAACGAGTCCAACTGTTTGAAAAAAAAGGACTGCATGACTTCCTGCTTCCTACAATACTTCCTGAAGTTTTCATTTTTTACTTTTTATTTTTTTTAAAGCAGTATTTGTAAGGATCAGAATATTTGATTTCACTGCAAGGGCACTTTTGTTTAATACATGTAATCTTTCATCTCATTACCAGGGTTATGTAAGAACTTTCAAAATACATGTATTATATGCAATTTTCTATTATTGTCATGCATCAGTTCAATATTTAAGTAGAAAATTACATGGTTAAAAAAAAGTTCCTAAAAATTTCTATTTGAAGATGCTTCTATTTCTTTTACATAATCCAAATCTGAGGGATTGATCGTGAACGCTATTTTCAATTGTTGATTTATTTTTACAGGCAAGGATCGTGTTTTCAATACACCCATTTGCGAGCAAGGAATAGCTGGTTTTGGCATCGGTTTAGCAGTCTGTGGTTCGACAGCCATTGCAGAAATACAGTTTGCTGATTATATATTTCCAGCTTTCGATCAGGTAATTTATCTTGAATCTACAAATATATAGGCTTAGTAATTTCCAGTTTATTGAGCCTGGATTAATAAGTTTAAGTTAGTTTAAACCTACAATAATTTTTGTGCTAATGAAGGTATATACATTGATTAAGGTACGGACAATTCCTCATTTTCATTTAGACTACTGAGTCTAGTTAAGTTGAGATTGAACTTATATGGATAAAGCTCTGCAATAGCTTATCAATTTGCGATTTTTGCTATCATTGTGTTTTTAGATTGTTAATGAGGCGGCCAAGTATCGGTATAGAAGTGGAAATTTGTTTAACTGTGGAAAATTAACAATAAGAGCAACGTGGGGTGCTGTTGGTCATGGCGGTCTCTATCATTCTCAAAGCCCTGAAGCTTATTTTACACATGCGCCGGGTTTGAAGGTATGAATTTTGTTTACTGAAAGTCTTGTGAACGTCTTCGACGCCATTCCTTCATCGCTTTCAGAATACGCATCCGTTTCATTTTCATTCTACTTCATCATACACATTTTCCTTTTAAGTTGAAGTGATTCTTTTTAATGCTGCAAATGTAATTAAAACATCGAAAGTTGGTGGTGAATTAATTTAAAAGAAGACGGAAAACAAAACTTTTAGATTTAATTTCAGTGTGCTGCACTTCAATATTCTGAAACCTTAAACATAAATCTCTCAGCTTATATTCCTTTATTTCAGAAATTTTCTGAATGAGTGATAGCATGTGTTTAAGGTAGTGGTTCCACGTGGACCGATTCAAGCGAAAGGTTTACTGCTGGCATGCATTCGAAACGAGAATCCATGTATATTTTTTGAACCAAAATTGCTGTATCGTGCAGCTGTTGAAGACGTTCCAGTCGGAGATTACGAGACTGAGCTTGGACAAGCTGAAGTTGTTAAGGAAGGTGTGCAAATATTTCCTCTTTTTTTTTAAATCATTTGTTCTGAAGATTCTTCCATGGATCATTCGTTTTACGGTTATGCAAATTATGATTTCATGCTTTATAAACTTCCATTCAATCTACATGAAAGTTAAAGTTCAATCTGGGGTCCAAGTTCTAATTTAATAGTATTGACTAGTTTTTTTAAAATTTCCAGAAGTCCTTGGAAATGCAAAACTGCATTCGTTCCACACAATTTACCGAATTCATATATTATTCATCTTTCTTTTGATTTGATATTATGTTATTACTCATTTTTCTTTTGATTTGATATCCATTATGATAATCAAATAATAAGTGTAATAGGTATGTCGAGGTAAGTTGAAACTGTTCTAATTTACAGGGAAAAATGTAACAATTGTCAGCTGGGGTACCCAACTGCATGTTGCACTTGATGCTGCGCAAATGGTTGAGAAAGAAATTGGTGTTAGTTGTGAAGTGATTGATTTGAGAACTATCTTGCCATGGGATATTGATACGGTTGCGGAGGTTTGTTCAATTTTTTAAACTTATGGTCTGTTTCACTTTTGTGCGCTATTGTTGAGAATATGAAATGTGGTATGGTTTTTTTTTCGAAGTAAAAATAAATAAAAATGTTGCTGGTTTTAACAGCTTAAATTTATTAATAAGTGTTGTCTTTAGAGTGTTTATAAAACTGGTCATCTAATAGTAACTCATGAAGCACCCATAACCTCCGGATTTGCAGCCGAAATATCAGCGAAAGTTCAGGTGAGAAAACTGTGTACCATTGTTTTTGTTAGAATTATCTGTTGTTAATTATTTTTCCTTGGGAAGATTAAATTTTAAATTTTGGTTTCAAACGATAACTTCGGCTAATAATTGGGGGACAATTTTCTTTCCAGTTTTTCTAAAAAACAATACTGCAACAATTTTTAAGCGTATTTCTATTGTGCAAAATGGATCCACAAGACTCTTAATCCTAGTAATACTGAAGTATTCAGGAACGATGTTTCTTGCACTTGGAGGCTCCAATTAGTCGTGTTTGCGGCTGGGACACACCATTTCCGCATATTTTCGAACCCTTTTATCTACCGACGAAGTGGCGTGTGATAGAATCCATCAAGAAATTAATCGATTTTCAACATTAATTTTTTCTTCCGCAGATGTTGAAATAACGCATATTTTGTTAATTGATAATTAATTTGCTATTGAAATAATCATTAATGCAAAGCTGAGGGTAAGGAGAATTCCAAATGTTCAAATAAATTCGGAAGTTGATTTTAGAGACTGAAGACGGAGATTTTTTCCGGAAAATTTTCGGAATTTTAAGTATACCTGAATTTTATTCAAATTTGCCAATTTTTAGTGACATTTTGCCATGTACTTTTGTGATTTTAATTGCTTATGATTCGCTATTTTATTTGTAATTAGTTTTCTTGGTGTCATATTTCCACTCTCTTTATATGATGCAATGTGGTGCCGTGATATCCTATCCCATCATTCTTATTGCTATTTTTTTTAGAATTAAAGTTGGATGACACTTTTTTGCACGTTACTCGCAAAATCATTGAATGTTTCAGAAGGCACGTAAAATTGGGACGTTTAAAACATTCATCAACCTCAGTTAAGTTTCGAAATCTTTTTCGAACATAATTTTTCAGTTTTGTTTGCATTCTTCATTGCTTTTTTTTTCCAGTTGAATTCCATGGTCTCATGTATGCTTCAGTTCTACATTCATTTTTGAAGTACTCTGAACTATGTTTGTAACAGTCACGCAAACCGTCTTCAAAATTCATCCTGCCAATTCTAAGGGCCATCATTTTCCTTCTATGATTTATTTCATATAAACTTTTCCAATGTCCTTCACTCGTTTTCCTTTTACAATAGTGAAGACAAGTTGGAACTCCATGTTATTTCAATTGTTTTCCTGTTCAAAAGCACTTTTTCTTCAGTTTTGTTCCAGTTCATTTTCATTCATTTCAACTTCTTCGTTCTTTATGGGGCTTGAAAATAATGAGATAAGCAAAATGAGAAACAGTGCAAGCTAATAATGACAACTACCACGACTACCATGACTATTTGGTGTCTTCAGTATGTTCAAATTCCAGCCTCGAAATCTATTCGTCACATTTTTTTTGACTGGAACCAACTTAAACTCCCACTCTTGCTCTTTTAAAGATTTCGAGGGATGAATAATTGTTATTTGCTATTGATTTATTCAGGTGCCGTTAGTGAAATATTCCGATTAGTAGTTCGCAATAACACTTTATGATCAAAATATACAGTAAATTTTGCTTTCGTATTCCTGCAAACTTCCACTTTCATCGAAATATTGTAAAAGATTGTAGACGAGTAGCTTATTTGATGGATTTTAACTGGTCATTTTAAACCTATGGAATAGAAAATAACTAATATGAATATTTCAGGCAAGGATTCCACCTGTTTATTCCAGAAAAAATTCAAGCGAAATGATTTATAAAATGAATCGGACAAGCAACTTTATACACGTCATTGTGCAGTCATTTCATGCTCTAAACGGCTTTCTTAATAGAAGAATGCGCATGAAGGGAAGGCTTCCTTGCATTGTTTTTCTCAATTTTAGAAGAAAAACAGATGAAAGCACAGGACAAGAGAAAGAAATTGGCAGTGGTTAAATAAACAGCGCCTACTCTTTCCTATACAAACCTGGGAAGTGAGTTGTCGATGATGCTCGTTGACATCATTCACTTACTTATCCACCCGTCTTTGCTAAATGTAACCATTCGTGGATTAAAGCTTTCGTGCAATGAAGCTTTAATATTTACTTCCTTTGCTCTCGGAAGAGGGGGGAAAAAAAACACTTTTTAATGCAAGAACTCTTTTTGCCACATCACATCATTTTGCTTAACATTGGCTAATAATGTATTGAGCTTGAAGTTAGCAGCAAGCAGTCAGTCTACTTCTCTCAAGTCCTTGAATGTCACAGGCATTCTTCGTTAATCCCAAAATACTCAATACTCCCACGTGTTTACTTGATATAGGCAATTTTCAGTGAAAGTAAAGCTTAGAAAAATATGCAATGTCATGAGAGCAAATGAACATATGCTTTTTAATTTCGCTTCTGATGAAGATAGCTAGTAAGCGGGGTACTGAATCCTTTAGTAATGCTTAATTGTTACTTATCATTACATAACGCCAAGATTCCCTGCTGTTTTAGCTGACTGGTGGATGTTCCTTATTTCGACCGGCATGATACTTTTAGAAGAGATCGTTGAAGCAAAATCTATCTACGCGACATTCTTTTATCTTGCATCGAGAGATTTCAGTTCTAAGATGTGCGTCATATTATACATCAAAATTGCTCAGAGCTAGGATAGATTTCGTTCTTCATAAATTTAAAGCTTCAAGTCTAATTATCACAACGACAAAAAAATTATCCGCCGAATCATATTGTCATGACTGTAATGCAAGTTGTTCCAAGATTTTGACATTTAGCTTTTTCCACCTCTACAGATTCCAACTACCAAGCCCTCCTTCCATTGTGTTGTCTTGCAAGCTAGTAAACTGCGAACCAAAGATGTTACAATTTTTTTATTACTTTTCTCAGTAAGGTGGGAAGTTACCAAAAAACTTTAACTTTTTTAGAGAAGCAGAACAATATTAAAACGCTGTCGTTGCATGAATTCCTCAACAGAGCGCCTATGGATACGAATCTGAATAATTCATGAACAGACTAATAATTTCCTCTCTCCCTCCACCTCCATCTACTACAGCATCTTCCTTAGTAATGCAATTTGATCTTATCAATAATTGAGAGCTGTGACTGGAGTATGCAGACCGCTAATGAAAAAATTAATTCTTCCTCATGCCTTTTTTCACTCTCTTCTTCCAAACAAATGCTGAATTCTTTGTACAACTACACAAACATCTAACCAGCTCTTTATGTACTGATATCACAGGTCGCCGAACTTAAGAATTGCTCAAAGAGGGTCAAAGGAGGGAATTGTGATAACAACAGGATATAATGTCCGTTGATGCTGAAAAAGACTATTGCATACGCATAAGACCTTTCTCACCATGTAACAGTACAATCAAACATTCAAATAAATTAATTAAACATTTAACATTTGTAGGGAAAAATTCAAACAAGAAATGTTCATTTCACGAACTTCTCCACGTTGAAACACGATTTACATTTTAAATGAAATCATTATCATACTGGTGATAATCAGTCATTAAGTGCAATGAAATGAAATAAATTAAGAAAGCAGATCACGTGTTCTGCGATTACGTACGAATGATATTGACAGATTCGCTTGCATTCATATCGTACGAGGAGTAATAAAAGCTAAAAAGTAGAGAAGGTTTGAGGGAGAGTATTTTCTGTGAAGTATAAAGAATAGTGCAATCAGAAACTGCACTATTCATATTTAAAAATCATGTGAGAATTTTTTGGAGAACTAAAACCGACAAAAAATAAAGATTGGCGGTAAAAATTCAACTCAAAATTGCTTAGACAAGTACAGAGAAAGGATGAGAAAGAATAGAAGGAAGGATCAACGGCCAATTTCTATCGAATCCACGTAAAGCAAATAGTAGAAGAATTTGAATGGGCCATTGCTCCTGTATAGATTGATCATCAGAAACGATCACCGCACGTAAACAAGTCGATTTTCAGCAATTTTAGAGAAATGAAGATGAAGAAATTTTCTTTAGAAGCCATCCTTCGGTAGATACTGGCAACTATTTACGGTGGTTGTCTTCAATAATGTGAAGAATTGAAGGAAATTTATTGGAGGAAAGAAAAAAAAGCCTTTGAGAGAAATCTATATTGGTGAGATGGCGGTAAAGATAAGAAAAGATACGGGAATAGGAAGTAGGCACTTAGAAGCCGTGGATAGCAAAGGCAACCAGTTTCTTTAAGGATAAATTGTAAAAGAAAAAAGAACAGAATACCGGAACAACGTTTGAAATAAAAAGGACAGTAAAAGTTTGTTCAGAATGTTCAGAAATGGTTCAGAAACGGAAAATATCTGGTTCCGGGCGCAAGAGCAAAGGGATAGGATAGATACTAAAGCACAGAACCAATAGTCACGGATTTAAAAGTGCTACGAAATGTCGTTCTGATAGGGGTTGGGAGAGAGAGAGAGAGAGAGAGAGAGAGAGAGAGAGAGATGTTGGCGCTGTATTTTCAAATTCGTGCTTGCATATGTGGACGGATAAACAAATGAGAAGAAGTCTGAGAAGAAGTCAAGTGAGAACAGCAAAACTTGTATGAAGGTGAAGGCCATTCCTGTCAGGTAACCGTTGTGATACAAATATTTTACATGTTCAAAAGTATTTGACTTGAAAATGAAATTTTAAAATAGTGCTCAATTTCTTTGAATAAGGATATGTACTATTTAAAGAGCTTGATCATGACGGAGCAAAAGTTTGAATTCATTTTAATTTCCCTTTGCAAATTAAAGCAAATATTTGATCGAAAAGTTATGCTACTTTAAAATTTATAAAGACCTGATTTGGGAATGATATGAGAATGTAGAAAAGATTTTCAATTCAGGCAAGGAAAGTGTTTTGTTGTATCATATGATAAGCTAAGTAAGGAGAGAGCTTTGAAGGGAAGAAGTAAAGGTATAACATACACTTTTTACACAACTAATTAATTCTCGAAAAAACAGAATGATCATGTGGAAGAATTCTGGACTCGAGAAGGACGATTAAGAGACAATGTTGAAACGAAAAAAAAATAAAGCTAGTTACAATTCTTTATAAAGACTTTGATATACATATACATCAAAACATGCTCTAATGAATTCCAAAAAATACAGTTGGAAAAGGTGGAACAGCATGAATAAATGAACCGTAAATAAAGTGATTTAGACTGAAACTGGTGACTGAGGTCTTGAACGAGACTTTCTTTAGCCCTTATTTTATCAATGACTAAATAAAATTATTCGAAAATATCTTCAGCAAAACATGGAGAAGACCGAAATAACTATTAAATTCAATTTCCTGTTTTAAAGAAACAGTTTTCAAGCTTTCCATTCAAAAACAAAAAAAGTTATGTAAAGATATTACATTCCATCACGGCAAACAAACTTGCATTTCCGGATGCGTCGTTGCTTTCGTTTCGGTTGATTTCTATACAACCGGTATCCAGTAGGAAGCATTTGGTGGCAAATACAACAGTGTCTGACGAGGTGTATGTCCACAAAAGCCGCCGATACAGCTCTGCTGATAATACATATTGACGGATAACTGATAAGCCAACCTGTCAACCATTGATAATGTCTGTCGTCGCTCATGTGACATCAGGCAAACCGTGCTCTCGCTGATTACTCGATATAACAATAGCAGGTAATCATACTTATCCTGAAGTACAAATTTTAAGTTTGAAGTAAGGCTTAAATTCAACAGCCATTAATCAAGTATTCCTGAGAAACAATTTAATGAGTCAATTTCTGCTCTAATCCATCTGTAACAACGTACGATTTTTTTTATGCGTACTTATTGAATTCATAAGATTTGAAGTCATTTTGAACAAAATCTGGTGGAAAGCATAATTTTCGAGAATAAAAAAGATATTAACCTGAGGAAAGAGCTAAAGCATTGACAGATTAGTCACATAAAATACAAAAAGTATAAATCTGTTATCAGTAAAAAATATTGAAGCCAACGTCATTTCTCTAAATCTGTCGAAATTTCTAAAGTCCCTAAAGTAGTTGGAAAAGTAGTAACCTGGTCCTCAGTACCAAAATGATTGTCAAGATAGGCGCGCAGTTTAACTTCCTGGCTATTGACTTCTGGAAAATCAATAAAGAAACGGGAACACATATACCGCTCGAGCTGACGGCATTTGTTTGGCCTAGCTGCTTTATAACCGCGAGTAAGCAAATGGCAATATTTTAACAGTCCTCCACCACGAATCTCCTCAGGCCTTCGTGTGTCAATTAGTCGTTCGTTCAGATGTTGTAACGCCTGAAAAATAAAATTTTTTTGAAGCAAAAAACCACTGATATTATCCAACATGGGATCTAAATTTGTTGTGATAAGCATTTCATCCTCCTAAGGTCTCAAGAGCTAAGTTAGGCTCTCGCTGCCACATATCCTGAATGGAATATTTGATGTGTGCAATAAGTAGGCGCAGTAAACAGCCTCCCTTATGTAGAAAGTTATTATAATTTTTTTTAAGATCTAAATCACTTTATTTATATATGAGAATTTTGTTCTTTTTTAGATTAAAACGAAAATTCTTGACAAAAGAATAAAATCCTTTCGTCATACTTTCCAGTTTTCTTATTCATTCCTTCCTGATGTAAAACACCTTCTGGAAAACTATTTACTACTATTGGTTGAACTACAACATTACTTCCCTTCATTTTTTTTCTTTAACAGAATGAAAATACGAAAAGGTGTAAAAATCCCGAATAGCACTGTAAAAAATCTACGATACTCGAAGTGAGAGATAACGGGGCATTTCTTTGAGATAAAAATGACCGTCATTTTTGTATCGCTCATGATTTACTTCTCTCTTCTTGCTAAAGAAGTAATCTTAATGAGATAGAAGACTAAATTAACTTAAATAGTTATCATTAATGTTAAGCTAATTTCCTTCATTTGGAAAGTTTTTTCTCGACATATCATTTCGAAGTACGAAAAGAAATCATTCATATTTTAATGATATCATAAAAATGGTTCCAATATTTATGTGTATTGTAGAATAACAAAATATTTGATTAAAGCGGATTTTTGAAGGAAACACGAGAGCAACCTTGTTAATGTCACCGAACATGCTTTCAGCAGTGATGATTGGTTTTGGATGGTCGGGTCGATCCAATAAAACATCCAAGGTAATCTGGAAACTATCAACACTAAATTCGAACTGACGCCGCATTCGATCCACGAATTTTAACTCGATACATCGTCCGAAATCGTTGTGAAGCGAAAACAATGACCAGCGATCACCATCTGATACTTTAACCATTTTTCGGATATAAATATCCTTTAACGTATTGGCCGATATCTTTTCCTTATTAGTCGATTCCGGCATTAACTGTACCATAGCATCGAAAACGGCCGATCTTACCTGAAACTATTTGTCTTCATGTTGATTTATAACTTCCAAAACTTTACTCTCAGATAATGTCTAGGGAACGAAATTGTTTGGTTTGATTGCAAAAAGTAGTGTTATAATCTGGAACGTTATTTGTTTCGAAAAAATGAATGGATATACTTTTCATTACCACCCTAAATACAATCCACCATATCTACCTAAACAGCAATAATCAAGAAGTAAACAGTGTCAACTTCCAGTCTTCTTAAATCGCAGTAATCCATTTGAAAGTTATGATATTTCACATGCAAATAATTCTTCTGGAGAAGCGAAATTCACCGAACTTATATTTGTAGTGGGAGCGGTAGATCAAATGCAGAAGAGAAAATGAATGCAAAAAAACTTTGGAATTCCACTTTGTATTTGAAATCAGGTTTTTAAGGTTTTTGACAATTTAGCACTATCAGTTGACAATTTTAAGTTTGATTATAAAATCTTTAAGCGATGAAGAAAAGCGATTGGGACTAACGCTATCAAAGCTTTGTTCGTTTTCGAAACTCATTGGAAAAATCAAGTCGAGATCTGAATATGCGAATTCCTCCGTTGCCACAACATATGATGCAGCACCACCGTTCATTTTCACATTTTTTGGACCAATACCTGCTGCACGTAGACTATCACGTACACAGACGATCAAATCATGCAGACGTACACTGATTGTCGGAAAATTGCCCCTTCCGTGAATTTCTACCTGTTCATTAAGTACTGAGCGCAATCGTTCCACCTGAAACAATCTTGACGTCTTCTTCAATATTCTACAGTGTGCTTGAAGAAGTCAAGCAACTGGAAATTCAAAAGTGGTAGAAGAATGGGAATAGTAATTAAATTAATGTTGTAAAGGTTTCCGAATTTTTTTTAATAGTAGAATATACGAAAGCTACGGGACTCATAGACAACGAAATAACTTTCAATCATATTTCAAGATGATTCAGGAGATACTGGTTAAAACTGACATCAAAATTTGTTGACAGAAATTAATCTTCTTCAAAAAACAAATGGCTATTTTTATGACATTTTTGAATTTTGATGTAACACTTTTGCAAACAATCAAAATTTACTAAACCAGCGTCGAAAAGTGATTCATGAAATCTGAAATCTGCAAAATAAAGCTGTACTGAAAAAAAAACCAAATAGATGATGGAAAATGAAAGAAATGCATTTACTTGTGCCGGATTAAGCTCTGTTGTGCTTGATAACGAATAAACTTGAGAGCTACATTCCGAGGTCATTTTTGAAGCAGCAAAACTTGACGATGAATTGTACTGAAATGCATTTAAAATATGATTAAGAAATGAAAAACGAAATTTTATGCAAATTTTCTGGAACGTCTGCTTTAAACTATCATTAAACTGGGTAAAGTATTAAAATATGCAGCATTTTTCAAGACTTTTGCTTTTTACTCGGTAAGGTAGAAATTCCACCCTAAGATCCCTAAGATCAGTGCTTTGTATATACATCATCATGGATTTTGAGTGGAAAATTGAATAATTAAGTTTAACTGCAAATTAGTCTTCCTGAAAACGCAAATTTTCAAAAGAACAGTTCAACAGTTACAAAAAATCCTTCAACGACAATATACCGGATTGACAGTGATGCATGAAGAATACAGTACTACTGCAAGTTATAAAAATAATGCGGCCAGAAATGACGTATGCAGGCGAGTATGAAAGTACTAATTCATTCGAAAACGGAAATGACGCAATAAAACAACCAGTTATGATGGAAGAGTAAAGAAAGCTATTCAAGTGGTTCACAATTTGTATTATCACACTTATTTACAATTCATTTCTAGTAAATGTTGACTCTCTAAATTAATTTTTTAAGGGAATATTTTTTGGTGAACATTTCAGTTCATTGGAAACAATTCGATCAAAGTTCAAAATTTTAAACAGGGCGCAAAAGATCTGCGTCAACAGACTGTAATTTGATGGGCAAAATGAATGGCGTAATGTCATGTGTACCATTCACAATGAATGATAAAAAATTATTGGAGGAGTGATCTTTGCCTTTCGTTAGCTTCAACGGTGGCGGAGTAATCTTTGTCCGAGCTATAATCATAGTCAAAGCTGAATCCATTTATTTCAAATTAATTTCAAGCTGTAGGACAGCTCCGCTTCTTGGTCAGTCTAAAAGCCGTTTGTTCAATTGGAATTTAGCCGATTAGTCTATTAGCTTTAACGGCATAAGTATTGTGTTGCTCAGTTTTATACTATCCAGCAAAAAATGCTACAAAAGAAGAGGAAGAAAGTGATGAGATCTTGCGAAGTATAATATGAGTGGCGGCAATTGAATAATGTAAATGATGACAATAGGGATAGTTGTGGTGAGATGAAATGTGATGTGATGAAAATAGCTTGAAGATTGATTTGTGTCGGAGGCGGTAACTGTGCATGCATGATGGACCCTCCTCTTTTCTTGGCTCTGTAAGCTGGAACTGGAATGCTTTGGAGAGCCTCTCAATGATGGTATCAAATAGGTAGTATGTTTATGATTTCATCTGATGAAAATAACAATCCGCCGCCTGCTACCACCTTTACTCCTGTAATAATCCATTACTCTGACCACTAGAATAACGGATATATAGGAGGAGACTGAAGAAGATGACCTCGATGAACTTCAGCTTTCACTTCAAGGTCATTGCATGAGGAACACCAACAGCAGGAAAGCCAAACTGGAAAATATCTGATAGGCCAATCCGAAACAACCGATGGAGGATGCACACGACACACGATGACAATAACTTTTTTTGCTTGCTCACCTTCCTTTTTTCTCCCTCTTTCATGTCCACCTCCTATATTTTTTCCATCTATCGGAGGGTAAAATACTGCAATTTATCCAGCTTATATTGCATCACTAACTTTCACTGTCATTATTAAGAATTTCGTCTTTTATTAAAATTTATTACATAAACGACATTGCTTCATAGATAAATATGCAAACAAATGTAAACAACAGTATATATTCTCTATGCGCCCTATTTAAAGAAATGAAATCCTCCTAATAAGCAGCGCTTTTTAAGTTCGAAATTAGGTTGGAATTGTATGAATTAAAGTGAAGTGCTCTCACAGATCAAAGAATTTGCATCACAGCCACCCTTCTATTGCTACTATGGACATTAAATGCACAATTGAGAAGTGCACATCACTAAAAATGTGAAAACGAATACAAATATTGAGAGGAATTGGCTTTTAAATGAAATATTCCCATTCCGTTCGTTACATTTTCATCCGGTACACTTCTTTCCCGTGAAAAATTCGGCAAATAAAGTCACATATGTTAATAACAAAAGCAATTTTTCAGTTTCAGGAAGGGGAAAGGACATGATTCTTCCTTTAAATAACCTTCATTCTTACTAGTTTCTGAAGTCCTATCCCAATATGCTGTCTAATTAGAGCCAGTCTTCGCAACTGCTGAAGTCAACACTATCTACATTCTTGTATCACGTCACCAAATCGGAATATTTTTCATCTCAAAAGGCTAATGACGTCAATAATTAAAAAAGCTACCACATTAGAATGAGATGGGAGCAGATGGACTCTAAGCTTGAGGCTATTTATAAGCTTAAACTATAAGCTAGAATCCATCCACTTCCATCACATATCAAATTCATGGTACACCAAAGCGCTCGCTTATGGAATAGAAAAACACAGGCCTTCCTGTTCAAAGGGTCGACCGAAAGCTTGGCCTCTCTGCTCTTTGCATAGAAAAGAGAACAACAACAATGCCCACAGGCACTAACCTCATCATATTGTCCTATGGCCTGCCATTTTTACCCTTCAAGCTTTCTCGGAATGACATCATTCCTAGTCTATTTGCCCACTCATTCTCTCTTTCTTTCTCTCTCTCTTCTCTTCTCCGTCTTTGCTAATTTATTGGATATTTCTTTCCTCATTTCAAAAACCAATGACGGGAAGCATCTGTCGATTAAATTCAAATTTCAACTGTTCAAAAAGAGATTCTCGAGGTACTTTTAGCAACCTCTTGCTTTTTTTCCCTAACCCTTTCCCTTTCTCTCTATACGGACACACCAGTTAAGATAGAATTGAAAAACGAAGCAGAACGCAACATTCGCAGGGCGGTTCTGTCTCTATTATTTTGGTCCAATAGTTATACAAAGTGGCTGCCATCCTTAAAAGGCTTCAAGAACGTATCATTGATGGCGTCATCAGATTCCTATCATCGTCATCAGCCTGTGTTTACGCATTCCTACTACCCTTTATGTTTGGATATTAACTTGAAGTCAAGCAATATTGGGTAATTGCTAAAAGGTATATGTTATAAAATGACGTTTGCATATCTTGACACTTTTGATATGAATAAGTTTTAGAATACGAAAGTTTTATGCTAAAAAAATAATTGTTGAATAAACCTAAACAAAAGTTATAAACAATTTTATCCCGTGGATCGTTGATCAGTTTGGTAAGGTTATAGTTCTGTTAACTGAGATATAACAATGATAGTAAGTTGTATGAAAGAATAAATGATTGGCCCCTTGAGTGTTCATTGAAAAGAAACGCTTTTATTACAATTGTTGTAAGCATAGAAGGAAGAGCAGAAATAAGCAGGCAAGATGTTGTTTCAGTTTTATATGAATATACAATAGACATAGAAAATAGTATCAACAAGCAGCAATATAGCTGGTAATTGATAAAATCATAAATAACCAGAAAACTAACTTTTTTTTTTTTTTTTTTAAACAAAACAGACCAACAATGATATCTTATATGTTTTATATGTCGAGAGGTTTAATCCAGAAGTTCCATCTCCGGGGAAGCTGCATTCCTAATATTCCGCCACAGTTTTGCTGTTATCAGAAGCACCTTACATCTAAGAGTATATATATATATATATATATATACCACTGTTATTCTTATATTTATCACCATTGTTATCATCAAGATCATCATCACCGTTGTGATATGGATCCTCGCGAAGGCTGTAGCCCGCTGCTGACGATGATGAGAAAAAAGTAACGAGGAAGCTGAAACTTATCATTTTCTCTTTTCATGAAAAGGTAGCAGAAAGAAATTATAGTTAGCGTTAAGACATTCCGATTGGTTAGTTCTTCACCAAATAATAGCTCTAAAGGTGTAAAGAAAAAAATTAGATTATAAGGAATATTGCAGTACTAAAAGTGATTGTGAGAAAGAATAGGCAGTAATTGTTTCTGAATAAGGTTGAAGTTGCAGGATTATTGAGGCTGAGAAGAATGTAAGCTGAGGTAAAATGCCAGGGAAGCTTTTTTTTTGTCTACAGAACTTTAAGTTTGAAAATTAGAAGCCAAGTGCTGTGTTAAATTTTCGGTAAAAGCAAAGATCAAACTAACAAACAATCGTCATAATGCTGTGCCATCCCATAATTCTTAATTAAAATAAGTGGAGTGAACGTTTCATTACAGTGCAAAATAATGGTATGATAATGGTAGATATTTTCAGAAGCTGAAGGAATGCTATTGACTAATCCAACAATTATCGCAATATTTTGTTATTCAGAAGATTTGGCATGTATTAATTCATTTCAAATTTTAATTAAATTAATTTGAACTCCTAAAATCGCATATTATATAAAAACATATCTATGAATTAATAAAATGAATTACAGAAAATGAATTACAGTAAAGCAAAGTTCAGTATAGCCAAGGCTGCTTTGTGCCAGGATGAAATTTTGGCCATGATAACTTCATGTATAAAGGACAGGAACCACTGAGAAAAAGGAATTTAATCTGCTACCTTTTCCCTCATATCATCCTACATTATAAAGAAGCGTTTTACATGTTTCTTGATTATTTGCGAGAAAAATTTACGCTTCGTTAAGTAATTAATAATTACAACCTTTTTATTTTTAATTCCTGATCGATTTTCATAACAACAATGAAGGAAAACCTTCCTTGGCTAGAATGAAGCACTACTGCTTGGGAAATACGTCAATCACTACTCATCAATCAATAATGACCAATGTGAGGCAAAGGTCAACAACGTACCTACTGTATATATGAAAAAGATTAAGGAAAAGAAAGTAAACTTCTCACAAGTCGATTTCTAGATTTCAGAAATTTATTTTTAGTCAATGCCATTGAAAGAAATGAAAAGTCACAAATGCATCGCAAACTGTTTGTCGTGTCACCACTGCTTTCAATGAAGCGGTTCAAAGTTCATAAAATGTCTTACGAATCGAATTTGTTGGAGGAAAAGATGATAAGAGGAAAAATGAATACTTTCGAGATGATCTAAAAATGAACAAACGATTGAAATAGACAAAGAAAGCTTACTTTTTGAAATCTGCGCGAAAGAAACGTGTTATTTTCATGCAAAGTAAATAACAGTTGCAATATGTGAGTGAATATGAATAAAAAGGTGAGCAGGTAAATAGGACAATTAAACATGAAAGTAAGAGATTGGAAAATGAGATCACGAAAAGATTGCTAAGTGATAGTGTAATTATTTAGTATTATGGTTCAGAAAGCAGGGATCGTAAAGCAGAAAGCAAAATGAAATCTGAAACCGATTTTGAACCTATAAAGAAATTAGAGTAATACTTTATATTAACGGAAGTGCTGAAAACTAGACATATGTGCAAAGATATAGTTTATTGAGTTGAAAGCAAGTTTACCAAATTTTTGAAAAAGTAAAAGTGTTACAAACAACCTATCCACATTTATGTCTTATTGTTTAGTAAGACATAAAACTTTATGTTTAACATTTTGATAGCAATAATTTTTGAATGGAGAAAGGACAAGATATAAAGCAATCCAGTTAACCTTTATTTTTTCCAAATATTAGACTGTATAAGAACAATTTCCCCAATTCAGGAGATGTCCTATCATTAACAGAATCGTTACGGCCTTACGGCTTTTTGGTGGTAATACCGTCTTTGGTAGTTGAATCCAAATGAGATTCTGGTAAGTCTTGAATTTCAATTTTTTTTTTCTCAAAGATTCATCATCGAAGAATTTGATGATGAGAAGAGGAGGAGGAGGAGAAATGTAATTGTACGATACTACAGAGAGATGGGATAAAAGAAGTGATAAATAGTCACAACAATAGAAAACATGGAATAATTCTAAATTTACTGACAAATTCACGATATCACCACTTGTTTCTCTTTCTCTCTCTTTCTCTCTAAGCAACATCAATTCAAATTTTTAGAAACATTTCATCGAGAAGAATTCGCACAAAACAAATAATCAAATAATGATCAGCAAGAAAAAACCCTGAGGGTTCTATGACCAGAAAAGCGTTGCACTGAGTCGTCCTAGTTATGGCATGGGTATTTAAAATGTACTGATAATCATGGAATACCGTCTAAACGTCGCATTTTCGAGGAAAAGCATGAACTTCTCCGGTAAAAGCTGATGAGAAAAAGACGCTCCTCTCAGTGGAATGTTTTCATAACGCCTTCGCGTGAGAAATCTAATGTTCTGGGGCGTTCTTCCTGTCCTATCTGGCATGGTGCCTTCATCGTCCATATTTATTCAGACGCACTGATCACAAGGATGACAGCTCTGAACATTGCGAGGGATGAATTAATTGACGATTTTGTCTCCAAAACAATTCTGTCGAAGAATGAAGGCGAATCATTTCACCCGGCTCCTGCTAATGAAAATCTTTACCTATGACCAGAAGCAAACGCTGGTGGGCTGTATATAGAATACTTTAACTTCGATTCAAAACCGTGGAATTTTATATCATGAAACGGTGAGATGTTCTGCGGGAGAATAGAAAATCGTATTTAAGACTTTATCCCGAGATGCAGGTAGTGAGTTAAATATTCGTCTGAAAGTTAACTTGCACTATAAAGATTTTAAACACACCCATAGAATAGCAGAATAGCACTTTCCGGTACATACTGTTTAAATCCGGGAGCAAATGAGCGCACAAACTCACAATCGATAAGAATGTAAAAAATCTCCAAGTATTATTCTCCCAATTCTATGCTTTAAAAAAAAAGAATTGTAGATTCGTTTCAGAGCATAATGAGAATTCAAAATGAATGCTCATGTTCTTTTATAGGTAGTAATTTATGACAGAAGACTGCTAGCTTCTGAGCAAACATTATGGACAGCTTTCCTTAGAAGCTTTTGATAAAAGTTTGCTGTTTAAATATTTCCAGATATCGTAATAATAATAATAATAATAATAATAATAATAATAATAATAATAATAATAATAATAATAATAATAATAATAATAATAATAATAATAATAATAATAATAATAATAATAATAATAATAATAATAATAATAATAATAATAATAATAATAATAATAATAATAATAATAATAATAATAATAATAATAATAATAATAATAATAATAATAATAATAATAATAATAA